>NW_027618096.1:0-85614 GCF_964187855.1 Myxine glutinosa | reverse complement strand
CTTGTGTTAGTGTTGAAAAACCACTTTTCGCTCTTGTGTTGGTGCAGGAAACCACTTTTGCACTTGTATTAGTGTGGAAAAAACACTTTTTGCACTTGTGATAGTGTTGAAAAACCACTTTTCGCACTTGTGTTAGTGTTGAAAAACCACTTTTCGCACTTGTGTTAGTGTTGAAAAACCACTTTTCGCACTTGTGTTGCTCCAGGAAACCACTTTTGCACTTGTATTAGTGTGGAAAAAACACTTTTTGCACTTGTGATAGTGTTGAAAAACCACTTTTCGCACTTGTGTTGGTGCAGGAAACCACTTTTGCACTTGTATTAGTGTGGCAAAACCACTTTTCGCACTTGTGTTAGTGTTGAAAAACCACTTTTCGCACTTGCGTTAGTGTTGAAAAACCACTTTTCGCACTTCTGTTGGTGCAGGAAACCACTTTTGCACTTGTATTAGTGTGGAAAAAACACTTTTTGCACTTGTGATAGTGTTGAAAAACCACTTTTCGCACTTGTGTTAGTGTTGAAAAACCACTTTTCGCACTTGTGTTAGTGTTGAAAAACCACTTTTCGCACTTGTGTTGGTGCAGGAAACCACTATTGCACTTGTATTAGTGTGGAAAAACCACTTTTCGCACTTGTGTTAGTGTTGAAAAACCACTTTTCGCACTTGTGTTAGTGTTGAAAAACCACTTTTCGCACTTGTGTTGGTGCGGGAAACCACTTTTGCACTTGTATTAGTGTGGAAAAAACACTTTTTGCACTTGTGATAGTGTTGAAAAACCACTTTTCGCACTTGTGTTAGTGTTGAAAAACCACTTTTCGCACTTGTGTTAGTGTTGAAAAACCACTTTTCGCACTTGTGTTGGTGCAGGAAACCACTTGTGCACTTGTATTAGTGTGGAAAAAACACTTTTTGCACTTGTGATAGTGTTGAAAAACCACTTTTCGCACTTGTGTTAGTGTTGAAAAACCACTTTTCGCACTTGTGTTGGTACAGGAAACCACTTTTGCACTTGTATTAGTGTGGAAAAACCACTTTTCGCACTTGTGTTAGTGTTGAAAAACCACTTTTCGCACTTGTGTTGGTGCAGGAAACCACTTTTGCACTTGTATTAGTGTGGAAAAAACACTTTTTGCACTTGTGATAGTGTTGAAAAACCACTTTTCGCACTTGTGTTGGTACAGGAAACCACTTTTGCACTTGTATTAGTGTGGAAAAACCACTTTTCGCACTTGTGTTAGTGTTGAAAAACCACTTTTCGCACTTGTGTTGGTGCAGGAAACCACTTTTGCACTTGTATTAGTGTGGAAAAAACACTTTTCGCACTTGTGATAGTGTTGAAAAACCACTTTTCGCACTTGTGTTAGTGTTGAAAAACCACTTTTCGCACTTGTGTTAGTGTTGAAAAACCACTTTTCGCACTTGTGTTAGTGTTGAAAAACCACTTTTCGCACTTGTGTTGGTGCAGGAAACCACTTTTGCACTTATATTAGTGTGGAAAAAACACTTTTTGCACTTGTGATAGTGTTGAAAAACCACTTTTCGCACTTGTGTTGGTACAGGAAACCACTTTTGCACTTGTATTAGTGTGGAAAAACCACTTTTCGCACTTGTGTTAGTGTTGAAAAACCACTTTTCGCACTTGTGTTAGTGTTGAAAACCACTTTTCGCACTTGTGTTAGTGTTGAAAAACCACTTTTCGCACTTGTGTTGGTGCAGGAAACCACTTTTGCACTTGTATTAGTGTGGAAAAAACACTTTTCACACTTGTGTTAGTGTTGAAAAACCACTTTTCGCACTTGTGTTAGTGTTGAAAAACCACTTTTCGCACTTGTGTTGGTACAGGAAAACACTTTTGCACTTGTATTAGTGTGGAAAAACCACTTTTCGCACTTGTGTTAGTGTTGAAAAACCACTTTTCGCACTTGTGTTAGTGTTGAAAAACCACTTTTCGCACTTGTGTTGGTGCAGGAAACCACTTTTCGCACTTGTGTTAGTGTTGAAAAACCACTTTTCGCACTTGTGTTGGTGCAGGTAACCACTTTTGCACTTGTATTAGTGTGGAAAAAACACTTTTTGCACTTGTGATAGTGTTGAAAAAGCACTTTTCGCACTTGTGTTAGTGTTGAAAAACCACTTTTCGCACTTGTGTTAGTGTTGAAAAACCACTTTTCGCACTTGTGTTGGTGCAGGAAACCACTTTTGCACTTGTATTAGTGTGGAAAAAACACTTTTTGCACTTGTGATAGTGTTGAAAAACCACTTTTCGCACTTGTGTTAGTGTTGAAAAACCACTTTTCGCACTTGTGTTAGTGTTGAAAAACCACTTTTCGCACTTGTGTTGGTGCAGGAAACCACTTTTGCACTTGTATTAGTGTGGAAAAACCACTTTCCGCACTTGTGTTAGTGTTGAAAACCCACTTTTCGCACTTGTGTTAGTGTTGAAAAACCACTTTTCGCACTTGTGTTGGTGCAGTAAACCACTTTTGCACTTGTATTAGTGTGGAAAAAACACTTTTTGCACTTGTGATAGTGTTGAAAAACCACATTTCGCACTTGTGTTAGTGTTGAAAAACCACTTTTCGCACTTGTGTTGGTGCAGGAAACCAATTTTGCACTTGTATTAGTGTGGAAAAATCACTTTTCGCACTTGTGTTAGTGTTGAAAAACCACTTTTCGCACTTTTGTTAGTGTTGAAAAACCACTTTTCGCACTTGTGTTGGTGCAGGAAACCACTTTTGCACTTGTATTAGTGTGGAAAAAACACTTTTTGCACTTGTGATAGTGTTGAAAAAGCACTTTTCGCACTTGTGTTAGTGTTGAAAAACCACTTTTCGCACTTGTGTTAGTGTTGAAAAACCACTTTTCGCACTTGTGTTGGTGCAGGAAACCACTTTTGCACTTGTGTTAGTGTTGAAAAACCACTTTTTGCACTTGTGTTAGTGTTGAAAAACCACTTTTCGCTCTTGTGTTGGTGCAGGAAACCACTTTTCGCACTTGTGTTAGTGTTGAAAAACCACTTTTCGCACTTGTGTTGGTGCGGGAAACCACTTTTGCACTTGTATTAGTGTGGAAAAAACACTTTTTGCACTTGTGATAGTGTTGAAAATCCACTTTTCGCACTTGTGTTAGTGTTGAAAAACCACTTTTCGCACTTGTGTTAGTGTTGAAAAACCACTTTTCGCACTTGTGTTGGTGCAGGAAACCACTTTTGCACTTGTATTAGTGTGGAAAAAACACTTTTTGCACTTGTGATAGTGTTGAAAAACCACTTTTCGCACTTGTGTTAGTGTTGAAAAACCACTTTTCGCACTTGTGTTGGTACAGGAAACCACTTTTGCACTTGTATTAGTGTGGAAAAACCACTTTTCGCACTTGTGTTAGTGTTGAAAAACCACTTTTCGCACTTGTGTTAGTGTTGAAAAACCACTTTTCGCACTTGTGTTGGTGCAGGAAACCACTTTTGCACTTGTATTAGTGTGGAAAAAACACTTTTTGCACTTGTGATAGTGTTGAAAAACCACTTTTCGCACTTGTGTTAGTGTTGAAAAACCACTTTTTGCACTTGTGTTGGTGCAGGAAACCACTTTTGCAATTGTATTAGTGTGGAAAAACCGCTTTTCGCACTTGTGTTAGTGTTGAAAAACCACTTTTCGCACTTGTGTTAGTGTTGAAAACCCACTTTTCGCACTTGTGTTGGTGCAGGAAACCACTTTTGCACTTGTATTAGTGTGGAAAAAACACTTTTTGCACTTGTGATAGTGTTGAAAAACCACTTTTCGCACTTGTGTTAGTGTTGAAAAACCACTTTTCGCACTTGTGTTGGTGCAGGAAACCACTTTTGCACTTGTATTAGTGTGGAAAAACCACTTTTTGCAATTGTGTTAGTGTTGAAAAATCACTTTTCGCACTTTTGTTAGTGTTGAAAAACCACTTTTCGCACTTGTGTTGGTGCAGGAAACCACTTTTGCACTTGTATTAGTGTGGAAAAAACACTTTTTGCACTTGTGATAGTGTTGAAAAAGTACTTTTCGCACTTGTGTTAGTGTTGAAAAACCACTTTTCGCACTTGTGTTAGTGTTGAAAAACCACTTTTCGCACTTGTGTTGGTGCAGGAAACCACTTTTGCACTTGTATTAGTGTGGAAAAACCACTTTTCGCACTTGTGTTAGTGTTGAAAAAACACTTTTCGCACTTGTGTTAGTGTTGAAAAACCACTTTTCGCTCTGGTGTTGGTGCAGGAAACCACTTTTGCACTTGTATTAGTGTGGAAAAAACACTTTTTGCACTTGTGATAGTGTTGAAAAACCACTTTTCGCACTTGTGTTAGTGTTGAAAAACCACTTTTCGCACTTGTGTTAGTGTTGAAAAACCACTTTTCGCACTTGTGTTGCTACAGGAAACCACTTTTGCACTTGTATTAGTGTGGAAAAAACACTTTTTGCACTTGTGATAGTGTTGAAAAACCACTTTTCGCACTTGTGTTGGTGCAGGAAACCACTTTTGCACTTGTATTAGTGTGGCAAAACCACTTTTCGCACTTGTGTTAGTGTTGAAAAACCACTTTTCGCACTTGCGTTAGTGTTGAAAAACCACTTTTCGCACTTCTGTTGGTGCAGGAAACCACTTTTCGCACTTGTGTTAGTGTTGAAAAACCACTTTTCGCACTTGTGTTGGTGCAGGAAACCACTTTTGCACTTGTATTAGTGTGGAAAAAACACTTTTCGCACTTGTGATAGTGTTGAAAAACCACTTTTCGCACTTGTGTTAGTGTTGAAAAACCACTTTTCGCACTTGTGTTAGTGTTGAAAAACCACTTTTCGCACTTGTGTTAGTGTTGAAAAACCACTTTTCGCACTTGTGTTGGTGCAGGAAACCACTTTTGCACTTGTATTAGTGTGGAAAAAACACTTTTTGCACTTGTGATAGTGTTGAAAAACCACTTTTCGCACTTGTGTTGGTACAGGAAACCACTTTTGCACTTGTATTAGTGTGGAAAAACCACTTTTCGCACTTGTGTTAGTGTTGAAAAACCACTTTTCGCACTTGTGTTAGTGTTGAAAAACCACTTTTCGCACTTGTGTTAGTGTTGAAAAACCACTTTTCGCACTTGTGTTGGTGCAGGAAACCACTTTTGCACTTGTATTAGTGTGGAAAAAACACTTTTCGCACTTGTGTTAGTGTTGAAAAACCACTTTTCGCACTTGTGTTAGTGTTGAAAAACCACTTTTCGCACTTGTGTTGGTACAGGAAACCACTTTTGCACTTGTATTAGTGTGGAAAAACCACTTTTCGCACTTGTGTTAGTGTTGAAAAACCACTTTTCGCACTTGTGTTAGTGTTGAAAAACCACTTTTCGCACTTGTGTTGGTGCAGGAAACCACTTTTCGCACTTGTGTTAGTGTTGAAAAACCACTTTTCGCACTTGTGTTGGTGCAGGTAACCACTTTTGCACTTGTATTAGTGTGGAAAAAACACTTTTTGCACTTGTGATAGTGTTGAAAAAGCACTTTTCGCACTTGTGTTAGTGTTGAAAAACCACTTTTCGCACTTGTGTTAGTGTTGAAAAACCACTTTTCGCACTTGTGTTGGTGCAGGAAACCACTTTTGCACTTGTATTAGTGTGGAAAAAACACTTTTTGCACTTGTGATAGTGTTGAAAAACCACTTTTCGCACTTGTGTTAGTGTTGAAAAACCACTTTTCGCACTTGTGTTAGTGTTGAAAAACCACTTTTCGCACTTGTGTTGGTGCAGGAAACCACTTTTGCACTTGTATTAGTGTGGAAAAACCACTTTCCGCACTTGTGTTAGTGTTGAAAACCCACTTTTCGCACTTGTGTTAGTGTTGAAAAACCACTTTTCGCACTTGTGTTGGTGCAGTAAACCACTTTTGCACTTGTATTAGTGTGGAAAAAACACTTTTTGCACTTGTGATAGTGTTGAAAAACCACATTTCGCACTTGTGTTAGTGTTGAAAAACCACTTTTCGCACTTGTGTTGGTGCAGGAAACCAATTTTGCACTTGTATTAGTGTGGAAAAACCACTTTTCGCACTTGTGTTAGTGTTGAAAAAACACTTTTCACACTTGTGTTAGTGTTGAAAAACCACTTTTCGCTCTTGTGTTGGTGCAGGAAACCACTTTTGCACTTGTATTAGTGTGGAAAAAACACTTTTTGCACTTGTGATAGTGTTGAAAAACCACTTTTCGCACTTGTGTTAGTGTTGAAAAACCACTTTTCGCACTTGTGTTAGTGTTGAAAAACCACTTTTCGCACTTGTGTTGCTCCAGGAAACCACTTTTGCACTTGTATTAGTGTGGAAAAAACACTTTTTGCACTTGTGATAGTGTTGAAAAACCACTTTTCGCACTTGTGTTGGTGCAGGAAACCACTTTTGCACTTGTATTAGTGTGGCAAAACCACTTTTCGCACTTGTGTTAGTGTTGAAAAACCACTTTTCGCACTTGCGTTAGTGTTGAAAAACCACTTTTCGCACTTCTGTTGGTGCAGGAAACCACTTTTGCACTTGTATTAGTGTGGAAAAAACACTTTTTGCACTTGTGATAGTGTTGAAAAACCACTTTTCGCACTTGTGTTAGTGTTGAAAAACCACTTTTCGCACTTGTGTTAGTGTTGAAAAACCACTTTTCGCACTTGTGTTGGTGCAGGAAACCACTATTGCACTTGTATTAGTGTGGAAAAACCACTTTTCGCACTTGTGTTAGTGTTGAAAAACCACTTTTCGCACTTGTGTTAGTGTTGAAAAACCACTTTTCGCACTTGTGTTGGTGCGGGAAACCACTTTTGCACTTGTATTAGTGTGGAAAAAACACTTTTTGCACTTGTGATAGTGTTGAAAAACCACTTTTCGCACTTGTGTTAGTGTTGAAAAACCACTTTTCGCACTTGTGTTAGTGTTGAAAAACCACTTTTCGCACTTGTGTTGGTGCAGGAAACCACTTGTGCACTTGTATTAGTGTGGAAAAAACACTTTTTGCACTTGTGATAGTGTTGAAAAACCACTTTTCGCACTTGTGTTAGTGTTGAAAAACCACTTTTCGCACTTGTGTTGGTACAGGAAACCACTTTTGCACTTGTATTAGTGTGGAAAAACCACTTTTCGCACTTGTGTTAGTGTTGAAAAACCACTTTTCGCACTTGTGTTGGTGCAGGAAACCACTTTTGCACTTGTATTAGTGTGGAAAAAACACTTTTTGCACTTGTGATAGTGTTGAAAAACCACTTTTCGCACTTGTGTTGGTACAGGAAACCACTTTTGCACTTGTATTAGTGTGGAAAAACCACTTTTCGCACTTGTGTTAGTGTTGAAAAACCACTTTTCGCACTTGTGTTGGTGCAGGAAACCACTTTTGCACTTGTATTAGTGTGGAAAAAACACTTTTCGCACTTGTGATAGTGTTGAAAAACCACTTTTCGCACTTGTGTTAGTGTTGAAAAACCACTTTTCGCACTTGTGTTAGTGTTGAAAAACCACTTTTCGCACTTGTGTTAGTGTTGAAAAACCACTTTTCGCACTTGTGTTGGTGCAGGAAACCACTTTTGCACTTGTATTAGTGTGGAAAAAACACTTTTTGCACTTGTGATAGTGTTGAAAAACCACTTTTCGCACTTGTGTTGGTACAGGAAACCACTTTTGCACTTGTATTAGTGTGGAAAAACCACTTTTCGCACTTGTGTTAGTGTTGAAAAACCACTTTTCGCACTTGTGTTAGTGTTGAAAAACCACTTTTCGCACTTGTGTTAGTGTTGAAAAACCACTTTTCGCACTTGTGTTGGTGCAGGAAACCACTTTTGCACTTGTATTAGTGTGGAAAAAACACTTTTCGCACTTGTGTTAGTGTTGAAAAACCACTTTTCGCACTTGTGTTAGTGTTGAAAAACCACTTTTCGCACTTGTGTTGGTACAGGAAACCACTTTTGCACTTGTATTAGTGTGGAAAAACCACTTTTCGCACTTGTGTTAGTGTTGAAAAACCACTTTTCGCACTTGTGTTAGTGTTGAAAAACCACTTTTCGCACTTGTGTTGGTGCAGGAAACCACTTTTCGCACTTGTGTTAGTGTTGAAAAACCACTTTTCGCACTTGTGTTGGTGCAGGTAACCACTTTTGCACTTGTATTAGTGTGGAAAAAACACTTTTTGCACTTGTGATAGTGTTGAAAAAGCACTTTTCGCACTTGTGTTAGTGTTGAAAAACCACTTTTCGCACTTGTGTTAGTGTTGAAAAACCACTTTTCGCACTTGTGTTGGTGCAGGAAACCACTTTTGCACTTGTATTAGTGTGGAAAAAACACTTTTTGCACTTGTGATAGTGTTGAAAAACCACTTTTCGCACTTGTGTTAGTGTTGAAAAACCACTTTTCGCACTTGTGTTAGTGTTGAAAAACCACTTTTCGCACTTGTGTTGGTGCAGGAAACCACTTTTGCACTTGTATTAGTGTGGAAAAACCACTTTCCGCACTTGTGTTAGTGTTGAAAACCCACTTTTCGCACTTGTGTTAGTGTTGAAAAACCACTTTTCGCACTTGTGTTGGTGCAGTAAACCACTTTTGCACTTGTATTAGTGTGGAAAAAACACTTTTTGCACTTGTGATAGTGTTGAAAAACCACATTTCGCACTTGTTTTAGTGTTGAAAAACCACTTTTCGCACTTGTGTTGGTGCAGGAAACCAATTTTGCACTTGTATTAGTGTGGAAAAATCACTTTTCGCACTTGTGTTAGTGTTGAAAAACCACTTTTCGCACTTTTGTTAGTGTTGAAAAACCACTTTTCGCACTTGTGTTGGTGCAGGAAACCACTTTTGCACTTGTATTAGTGTGGAAAAAACACTTTTTGCACTTGTGATAGTGTTGAAAAAGCACTTTTCGCACTTGTGTTAGTGTTGAAAAACCACTTTTCGCACTTGTGTTAGTGTTGAAAAACCACTTTTCGCACTTGTGTTGGTGCAGGAAACCACTTTTGCACTTGTGTTAGTGTTGAAAAACCACTTTTTGCACTTGTGTTAGTGTTGAAAAACCACTTTTCGCTCTTGTGTTGGTGCAGGAAACCACTTTTGCACTTGTATTAGTGTGGAAAAAACACTTTTTGCACTTGTGATAGTGTTGAAAAACCACTTTTCGCACTTGTGTTAGTGTTGAAAAACCACTTTTCGCACTTGTGTTAGTGTTGAAAAACCACTTTTCGCACTTGTGTTGGTGCGGGAAACCACTTTTGCACTTGTATTAGTGTGGAAAAAACACTTTTTGCACTTGTGATAGTGTTGAAAATCCACTTTTCGCACTTGTGTTAGTGTTGAAAAACCACTTTTCGCACTTGTGTTAGTGTTGAAAAACCACTTTTCGCACTTGTGTTGGTGCAGGAAACCACTTTTGCACTTGTATTAGTGTGGAAAAAACACTTTTTGCACTTGTGATAGTGTTGAAAAACCACTTTTCGCACTTGTGTTAGTGTTGAAAAACCACTTTTCGCACTTGTGTTGGTACAGGAAACCACTTTTGCACTTGTATTAGTGTGGAAAAACCACTTTTCGCACTTGTGTTAGTGTTGAAAAACCACTTTTCGCACTTGTGTTAGTGTTGAAAAACCACTTTTCGCACTTGTGTTGGTGCAGGAAACCACTTTTGCACTTGTATTAGTGTGGAAAAAACACTTTTTGCACTTGTGATAGTGTTGAAAAACCACTTTTCGCACTTGTGTTAGTGTTGAAAAACCACTTTTTGCACTTGTGTTGGTGCAGGAAACCACTTTTGCAATTGTATTAGTGTGGAAAAACCGCTTTTCGCACTTGTGTTAGTGTTGAAAAACCACTTTTCGCACTTGTGTTAGTGTTGAAAACCCACTTTTCGCACTTGTGTTGGTGCAGGAAACCACTTTTGCACTTGTATTAGTGTGGAAAAAACACTTTTTGCACTTGTGATAGTGTTGAAAAACCACTTTTCGCACTTGTGTTAGTGTTGAAAAACCACTTTTCGCACTTGTGTTGGTGCAGGAAACCACTTTTGCACTTGTATTAGTGTGGAAAAACCACTTTTTGCAATTGTGTTAGTGTTGAAAAATCACTTTTCGCACTTTTGTTAGTGTTGAAAAACCACTTTTCGCACTTGTGTTGGTGCAGGAAACCACTTTTGCACTTGTATTAGTGTGGAAAAAACACTTTTTGCACTTGTGATAGTGTTGAAAAAGTACTTTTCGCACTTGTGTTAGTGTTGAAAAACCACTTTTCGCACTTGTGTTAGTGTTGAAAAACCACTTTTCGCACTTGTGTTGGTGCAGGAAACCACTTTTGCACTTGTATTAGTGTGGGAAAACCACTTTTCGCACTTGTGTTAGTGTTGAAAAAACACTTTTCGCACTTGTGTTAGTGTTGAAAAACCACTTTTCGCTCTGGTGTTGGTGCAGGAAACCACTTTTGCACTTGTATTAGTGTGGAAAAAACACTTTTTGCACTTGTGATAGTGTTGAAAAACCACTTTTCGCACTTGTGTTAGTGTTGAAAAACCACTTTTCGCACTTGTGTTAGTGTTGAAAAACCACTTTTCGCACTTGTGTTGCTACAGGAAACCACTTTTGCACTTGTATTAGTGTGGAAAAAACACTTTTTGCACTTGTGATAGTGTTGAAAAACCACTTTTCGCACTTGTGTTGGTGCAGGAAACCACTTTTGCACTTGTATTAGTGTGGCAAAACCACTTTTCGCACTTGTGTTAGTGTTGAAAAACCACTTTTCGCACTTGCGTTAGTGTTGAAAAACCACTTTTCGCACTTCTGTTGGTGCAGGAAACCACTTTTCGCACTTGTGTTGGTGCAGGAAACCACTTTTGCACTTGTATTAGTGTGGAAAAACCACTTTTCGCACTTGTGTTAGTGTTGAAAAACCACTTTTCGCACTTGTGTTAGTGTTGAAAAACCACTTTTCGCACTTGTGTTAGTGTTGAAAAACCACTTTTCGCACTTGTGTTGGTGCAGGAAACCACTTTTGCACTTGTATTAGTGTGGAAAAAACACTTTTTGCACTTGTGATAGTGTTGAAAAACCACTTTTCGCACTTGTGTTAGTGTTGAAAAACCACTTTTCGCACTTGTGTTAGTGTTGAAAAACCACTTTTCGCACTTGTGTTGGTGCAGGAAACCACTTTTGCACTTGTATTAGTGTGGAAAAACCACTTTTCGCACTTGTGTTAGTGTTGAAAAACCACTTTTCGCACTTGTGTTAGTGTTGAAAAACCACTTTTCGCACTTGTGTTGGTGCAGGAAACCACTTTTGCACTTGTATTAGTGTGGAAAAAACACTTTTTGCACTTGTGATAGTGTTGAAAAACCACTTTTCGCACTTGTGTTAGTGTTGAAAAACCACTTTTCGCACTTCTGTTGGTGCAGGAAACCACTTTTCCACTTGTATTAGTGTGGAAAAAACACTTTTTGCACTTGTGATAGTGTTGAAAAACCACTTTTCGCACTTGTGTTAGTGTTGAAAAACCACTTTTCGCACTTGTGTTAGTGTTGAAAAACCACTTTTCGCACTTGTGTTGGTGCAGGAAACCACTTTTGCACTTGTATTAGTGTGGAAAAACCACTTTTCGCACTTGTGTTAGTGTTGAAAAACCACTTTTCGCACTTGTGTTAGTGTTGAAAAACCACTTTTCGCACTTGTGTTGGTGCAGGAAACCACTTTTGCACTTGTATTAGTGTGGAAAAAACACTTTTTGCACTTGTGATAGTGTTGAAAAACCACTTTTCACACTTGTGTTAGTGTTGAAAAACCACTTTTTGCACTTGTGTTAGTGTTGAAAAACCACTTTTCGCACTTGTGTTGGTACAGGAAACCACTTTTGCACTTGTATTAGTGTGGAAAAACCACTTTTCGCACTTGTGTTAGTGTTGAAAAACCACTTTTCGCACTTGTGTTGGTGCAGGAAACCACTTTTGCACTTGTATTAGTGTGGAAAAAACACTTTTCGCACTTGTGATAGTGTTGAAAAACCACTTTTCGCACTTGTGTTAGTGTTGAAAAACCACTTTTCGCACTTGTGTTAGTGTTGAAAAACCACTTTTCGCACTTGTGTTAGTGTTGAAAAACCACTTTTCGCACTTGTGTTGGTGCAGGAAACCACTTTTGCACTTGTATTAGTGTGGAAAAACCACTTTTCGCACTTGTGTTAGTGTTGAAAAACCACTTTTCGCACTTGTGTTAGTGTTGAAAAACCACTTTTCGCACTTGTGTTAGTGTTGAAAAACCACTTTTCGCACTTGTGTTGGTGCAGGAAACCACTTTTGCACTTGTATTAGTGTGGAAAAAACACTTTTCGCACTTGTGTTAGTGTTGAAAAACCACTTTTCGCACTTGTGTTAGTGTTGAAAAACCACTTTTCGCACTTGTGTTGGTACAGGAAACCACTTTTGCACTTGTATTAGTGTGGAAAAACCACTTTTCGCACTTGTGTTAGTGTTGAAAAACCACTTTTCGCACTTGTGTTAGTGTTGAAAAACCACTTTTCGCACTTGTGTTGGTGCAGGAAACCACTTTTCGCACTTGTGTTAGTGTTGAAAAACCACTTTTCGCACTTGTGTTGGTGCAGGTAACCACTTTTGCACTTGTATTAGTGTGGAAAAAACACTTTTTGCACTTGTGATAGTGTTGAAAAAGCACTTTTCGCACTTGTGTTAGTGTTGAAAAACCACTTTTCGCACTTGTGTTAGTGTTGAAAAACCACTTTTCGCACTTGTGTTGGTGCAGGAAACCACTTTTGCACTTGTATTAGTGTGGAAAAAACACTTTTTGCACTTGTGATAGTGTTGAAAAACCACTTTTCGCACTTGTGTTAGTGTTGAAAAACCACTTTTCGCACTTGTGTTAGTGTTGAAAAACCACTTTTCGCACTTGTGTTGGTGCAGGAAACCACTTTTGCACTTGTATTAGTGTGGAAAAACCACTTTTCGCACTTGTGTTAGTGTTGAAAAACCACTTTTCGCACTTGTGTTAGTGTTGAAAAACCACTTTTCGCACTTGTGTTGGTGCAGGAAACCACTTTTGCACTTGTATTAGTGTGGAAAAAACACTTTTTGCACTTGTGATAGTGTTGAAAAACCACTTTTCACACTTGTGTTAGTGTTGAAAAACCACTTTTTGCACTTGTGTTAGTGTTGAAAAACCACTTTTCGCACTTGTGTTGGTACAGGAAACCACTTTTGCACTTGTATTAGTGTGGAAAAACCACTTTTCGCACTTGTGTTAGTGTTGAAAAACCACTTTTCGCACTTGTGTTGGTGCAGGAAACCACTTTTGCACTTGTATTAGTGTGGAAAAAACACTTTTCGCACTTGTGATAGTGTTGAAAAACCACTTTTCGCACTTGTGTTAGTGTTGAAAAACCACTTTTCGCACTTGTGTTAGTGTTGAAAAACCACTTTTCGCACTTGTGTTAGTGTTGAAAAACCACTTTTCGCACTTGTGTTGGTGCAGGAAACCACTTTTGCACTTGTATTAGTGTGGAAAAAACACTTTTTGCACTTGTGATAGTGTTGAAAAACCACTTTTCGCACTTGTGTTGGTACAGGAAACCACTTTTGCACTTGTATTAGTGTGGAAAAACCACTTTTCGCACTTGTGTTAGTGTTGAAAAACCACTTTTCGCACTTGTGTTAGTGTTGAAAAACCACTTTTCGCACTTGTGTTAGTGTTGAAAAACCACTTTTCGCACTTGTGTTGGTGCAGGAAACCACTTTTGCACTTGTATTAGTGTGGAAAAAACACTTTTCGCACTTGTGTTAGTGTTGAAAAACCACTTTTCGCACTTGTGTTAGTGTTGAAAAACCACTTTTCGCACTTGTGTTGGTACAGGAAACCACTTTTGCACTTGTATTAGTGTGGAAAAACCACTTTTCGCACTTGTGTTAGTGTTGAAAAACCACTTTTCGCACTTGTGTTAGTGTTGAAAAACCACTTTTCGCACTTGTGTTGGTGCAGGAAACCACTTTTCGCACTTGTGTTAGTGTTGAAAAACCACTTTTCGCACTTGTGTTGGTGCAGGTAACCACTTTTGCACTTGTATTAGTGTGGAAAAAACACTTTTTGCACTTGTGATAGTGTTGAAAAAGCACTTTTCGCACTTGTGTTAGTGTTGAAAAACCACTTTTCGCACTTGTGTTAGTGTTGAAAAACCACTTTTCGCACTTGTGTTGGTGCACGAAACCACTTTTGCACTTGTATTAGTGTGGAAAAAACACTTTTTGCACTTGTGATAGTGTTGAAAAACCACTTTTCGCACTTGTGTTAGTGTTGAAAAACCACTTTTCGCACTTGTGTTAGTGTTGAAAAACCACTTTTCGCACTTGTGTTGGTGCAGGAAACCACTTTTGCACTTGTATTAGTGTGGAAAAACCACTTTCCGCACTTGTGTTAGTGTTGAAAACCCACTTTTCGCACTTGTGTTAGTGTTGAAAAACCACTTTTCGCACTTGTGTTGGTGCAGTAAACCACTTTTGCACTTGTATTAGTGTGGAAAAAACACTTTTTGCACTTGTGATAGTGTTGAAAAACCACATTTCGCACTTGTGTTAGTGTTGAAAAACCACTTTTCGCACTTGTGTTGGTGCAGGAAACCAATTTTGCACTTGTATTAGTGTGGAAAAATCACTTTTCGCACTTGTGTTAGTGTTGAAAAACCACTTTTCGCACTTTTGTTAGTGTTGAAAAACCACTTTTCGCACTTGTGTTGGTGCAGGAAACCACTTTTGCACTTGTATTAGTGTGGAAAAAACACTTTTTGCACTTGTGATAGTGTTGAAAAAGCACTTTTCGCACTTGTGTTAGTGTTGAAAAACCACTTTTCGCACTTGTGTTAGTGTTGAAAAACCACTTTTCGCACTTGTGTTGGTGCAGGAAACCACTTTTGCACTTGTGTTAGTGTTGAAAAACCACTTTTTGCACTTGTGTTAGTGTTGAAAAACCACTTTTCGCTCTTGTGTTGGTGCAGGAAACCACTTTTGCACTTGTATTAGTGTGGAAAAAACACTTTTTGCACTTGTGATAGTGTTGAAAAACCACTTTTCGCACTTGTGTTAGTGTTGAAAAACCACTTTTCGCACTTGTGTTAGTGTTGAAAAACCACTTTTCGCACTTGTGTTGGTGCGGGAAACCACTTTTGCACTTGTATTAGTGTGGAAAAAACACTTTTTGCACTTGTGATAGTGTTGAAAATCCACTTTTCGCACTTGTGTTAGTGTTGAAAAACCACTTTTCGCACTTGTGTTAGTGTTGAAAAACCACTTTTCGCACTTGTGTTGGTGCAGGAAACCACTTTTGCACTTGTATTAGTGTGGAAAAAACACTTTTTGCACTTGTGATAGTGTTGAAAAACCACTTTTCGCACTTGTGTTAGTGTTGAAAAACCACTTTTCGCACTTGTGTTGGTACAGGAAACCACTTTTGCACTTGTATTAGTGTGGAAAAACCACTTTTCGCACTTGTGTTAGTGTTGAAAAACCACTTTTCGCACTTGTGTTAGTGTTGAAAAACCACTTTTCGCACTTGTGTTGGTGCAGGAAACCACTTTTGCACTTGTATTAGTGTGGAAAAAACACTTTTTGCACTTGTGATAGTGTTGAAAAACCACTTTTCGCACTTGTGTTAGTGTTGAAAAACCACTTTTTGCACTTGTGTTGGTGCAGGAAACCACTTTTGCAATTGTATTAGTGTGGAAAAACCGCTTTTCGCACTTGTGTTAGTGTTGAAAAACCACTTTTCGCACTTGTGTTAGTGTTGAAAACCCACTTTTCGCACTTGTGTTGGTGCAGGAAACCACTTTTGCACTTGTATTAGTGTGGAAAAAACACTTTTTGCACTTGTGATAGTGTTGAAAAACCACTTTTCGCACTTGTGTTAGTGTTGAAAAACCACTTTTCGCACTTGTGTTGGTGCAGGAAACCACTTTTGCACTTGTATTAGTGTGGAAAAACCACTTTTTGCAATTGTGTTAGTGTTGAAAAATCACTTTTCGCACTTTTGTTAGTGTTGAAAAACCACTTTTCGCACTTGTGTTGGTGCAGGAAACCACTTTTGCACTTGTATTAGTGTGGAAAAAACACTTTTTGCACTTGTGATAGTGTTGAAAAAGTACTTTTCGCACTTGTGTTAGTGTTGAAAAACCACTTTTCGCACTTGTGTTAGTGTTGAAAAACCACTTTTCGCACTTGTGTTGGTGCAGGAAACCACTTTTGCACTTGTATTAGTGTGGAAAAACCACTTTTCGCACTTGTGTTAGTGTTGAAAAAACACTTTTCGCACTTGTGTTAGTGTTGAAAAACCACTTTTCGCTCTGGTGTTGGTGCAGGAAACCACTTTTGCACTTGTATTAGTGTGGAAAAAACACTTTTTGCACTTGTGATAGTGTTGAAAAACCACTTTTCGCACTTGTGTTAGTGTTGAAAAACCACTTTTCGCACTTGTGTTAGTGTTGAAAAACCACTTTTCGCACTTGTGTTGCTACAGGAAACCACTTTTGCACTTGTATTAGTGTGGAAAAAACACTTTTTGCACTTGTGATAGTGTTGAAAAACCACTTTTCGCACTTGTGTTGGTGCAGGAAACCACTTTTGCACTTGTATTAGTGTGGCAAAACCACTTTTCGCACTTGTGTTAGTGTTGAAAAACCACTTTTCGCACTTGCGTTAGTGTTGAAAAACCACTTTTCGCACTTCTGTTGGTGCAGGAAACCACTTTTCGCACTTGTGTTGGTGCAGGAAACCACTTTTGCACTTGTATTAGTGTGGAAAAACCACTTTTCGCACTTGTGTTAGTGTTGAAAAACCACTTTTCGCACTTGTGTTAGTGTTGAAAAACCACTTTTCGCACTTGTGTTAGTGTTGAAAAACCACTTTTCGCACTTGTGTTGGTGCAGGAAACCACTTTTGCACTTGTATTAGTGTGGAAAAAACACTTTTTGCACTTGTGATAGTGTTGAAAAACCACTTTTCGCACTTGTGTTAGTGTTGAAAAACCACTTTTCGCACTTGTGTTAGTGTTGAAAAACCACTTTTCGCACTTGTGTTGGTGCAGGAAACCACTTTTGCACTTGTATTAGTGTGGAAAAACCACTTTTCGCACTTGTGTTAGTGTTGAAAAACCACTTTTCGCACTTGTGTTAGTGTTGAAAAACCACTTTTCGCACTTGTGTTGGTGCAGGAAACCACTTTTGCACTTGTATTAGTGTGGAAAAAACACTTTTTGCACTTGTGATAGTGTTGAAAAACCACTTTTCGCACTTGTGTTAGTGTTGAAAAACCACTTTTCGCACTTCTGTTGGTGCAGGAAACCACTTTTGCACTTGTATTAGTGTGGAAAAAACACTTTTTGCACTTGTGATAGTGTTGAAAAACCACTTTTCGCACTTGTGTTAGTGTTGAAAAACCACTTTTCGCACTTGTGTTAGTGTTGAAAAACCACTTTTCGCACTTGTGTTGGTGCAGGAAACCACTTTTGCACTTGTATTAGTGTGGAAAAACCACTT
Organism: Myxine glutinosa; assembly: GCF_964187855.1. Taxonomy (NCBI): domain Eukaryota; kingdom Metazoa; phylum Chordata; class Myxini; order Myxiniformes; family Myxinidae; genus Myxine; species Myxine glutinosa. Next base: position 68,092 of record NW_027618096.1, on the reverse strand, counting down.
TTCGCACTTGTGTTAGTGTTGAAAAACCACTTTTCGCACTTGTGTTAGTGTTGAAAAACCACTTTTCGCACTTGTGTTGGTGCAGGAAACCACTTTTGCACTTGTATTAGTGTGGAAAAAACACTTTTTGCACTTGTGATAGTGTTGAAAAACCACTTTTCACACTTGTGTTAGTGTTGAAAAACCACTTTTTGCACTTGTGTTAGTGTTGAAAAACCACTTTTCGCACTTGTGTTGGTGCAGGAAACCACTTTTGCACTTGTATTAGTGTGGAAAAAACACTTTTTGCACTTGTGATAGCGTTGAAAAACCACTTTTCGCACTTGTGTTAGCGTTGAAAAACCACTTTTCGCACTTGTGTTGGTGCAGGAAACCACTTTTGCACTTGTGTTGGTGCAGGAAACCACTTTTGCACTTGTATTAGTGTGGAAAAAACACTTTTTGCACTTGTGATAGTGTTGAAAAACCACATTTCGCACTTGTGTTAGTGTTGAAAAACCACTTTTCGCACTTGTGTTGGTGCAGGAAACCACTTTTGCACTTGTATTAGTGTGGAAAAATCACTTTTCGCACTTGTGTTAGTGTTGAAAAACCACTTTTCGCACTTTTGTTAGTGTTGAAAAACCACTTTTCGCACTTGTGTTGGTGCAGGAAACCACTTTTGCACTTGTATTAGTGTGGAAAAAACACTTTTTGCACTTGTGATAGTGTTGAAAAAGCACTTTTCGCACTTGTGTTAGTGTTGAAAAACCACTTTTCGCACTTGTGTTAGTGTTGAAAAACCACTTTTCGCACTTGTGTTGGTGCAGGAAACCACTTTTGCACTTGTATTAGTTTGGAAAAAACACTTTTTGCACTTGTGATAGTGTTGAAAAACCACTTTTCGCACTTGTGTTAGTGTTGAAAAACCACTTTTCGCACTTGTGTTAGTGTTGAAAAACCACTTTTCGCACTTGTGTTGGTGCAGGAAACCACTTTTGCACTTGTATTAGTGTGGAAAAACCACTTTCCGCACTTGTGTTAGTGTTGAAAAACCACTTTTCGCACTTGTGTTAGTGTTGAAAAACCACTTTTCGCACTTGTGTTGGTGCAGTAAACCACTTTTGCACTTGTATTAGTGTGGAAAAAACACTTTTTGCACTTGTGATAGTGTTGAAAAACCACATTTCGCACTTGTGTTAGTGTTGAAAAACCACTTTTCGCACTTGTGTTGGTGCAGGAAACCAATTTTGCACTTGTATTAGTGTGGAAAAATCACTTTTCGCACTTGTGTTAGTGTTGAAAAACCACTTTTCGCACTTTTGTTAGTGTTGAAAAACCACTTTTCGCACTTGTGTTGGTGCAGGAAACCACTTTTGCACTTGTATTAGTGTGGAAAAAACACTTTTTGCACTTGTGATAGTGTTGAAAAAGCACTTTTCGCACTTGTGTTAGTGTTGAAAAACCACTTTTCGCACTTGTGTTAGTGTTGAAAAACCACTTTTCGCACTTGTGTTGGTGCAGGAAACCACTTTTGCACTTGTGTTAGTGTTGAAAAACCACTTTTTGCACTTGTGTTAGTGTTGAAAAACCACTTTTCGCTCTTGTGTTGGTGCAGGAAACCACTTTTGCACTTGTATTAGTGTGGAAAAAACACTTTTTGCACTTGTGATAGTGTTGAAAAACCACTTTTCGCACTTGTGTTAGTGTTGAAAAACCACTTTTCGCACTTGTGTTAGTGTTGAAAAACCACTTTTCGCACTTGTGTTGGTGCGGGAAACCACTTTTGCACTTGTATTAGTGTGGAAAAAACACTTTTTGCACTTGTGATAGTGTTGAAAAACCACTTTTCGCACTTGTGTTAGTGTTGAAAACCCACTTTTCGCACTTGTGTTAGTGTTGAAAAACCACTTTTCGCACTTGTGTTGGTGCAGGAAACCACTTTTGCACTTGTATTAGTGTGGAAAAAACACTTTTTGCACTTGTGATAGTGTTGAAAAACCACTTTTCGCACTTGTGTTAGTGTTGAAAAACCACTTTTCGCACTTGTGTTGGGACAGGAAACCACTTTTGCACTTGTATTAGTGTGGAAAAACCACTTTTCGCACTTGTGTTAGTGTTGAAAAACCACTTTTCGCACTTGTGTTAGTGTTGAAAAACCACTTTTCGCACTTGTGTTGGTGCAGGAAACCACTTTTGCACTTGTATTAGTGTGGAAAAAACACTTTTTGCACTTGTGATAGTGTTGAAAAACCACTTTTCGCACTTGTGTTAGTGTTGAAAAACCACTTTTCGCACTTGTGTTGGTGCAGGAAACCACTTTTGCAATTGTATTAGTGTGGAAAAACCGCTTTTCGCACTTGTGTTAGTGTTGAAAAACCACTTTTCGCACTTGTGTTAGTGTTGAAAAACCACTTTTCGCACTTGTGTTGGTGCAGGAAACCACTTTTGCACTTGTATTAGTGTGGAAAAAACACTTTTTGCACTTGTGATAGTGTTGAAAAACCACTTTTCGCACTTGTGTTAGTGTTGAAAAACCACTTTTCGCACTTGTGTTGGTGCAGGAAACCACTTTTGCACTTGTATTAGTGTGGAAAAACCACTTTTTGCAATTGTGTTAGTGTTGAAAAATCACTTTTCGCACTTTTGTTAGTGTTGAAAAACCACTTTTCGCACTTGTGTTGGTGCAGGAAACCACTTTTGCACTTGTATTAGTGTGGAAAAAACACTTTTTGCACTTGTGATAGTGTTGAAAAAGTACTTTTCGCACTTGTGTTAGTGTTGAAAAACCACTTTTCGCACTTGTGTTAGTGTTGAAAAACCACTTTTCGCACTTGTGTTGGTGCAGGAAACCACTTTTGCACTTGTATTAGTGTGGAAAAACCACTTTTCGCACTTGTGTTAGTGTTGAAAAAACACTTTTCGCACTTGTGTTAGTGTTGAAAAACCACTTTTCGCTCTGGTGTTGGTGCAGGAAACCACTTTTGCACTTGTATTAGTGTGGAAAAAACACTTTTTGCACTTGTGATAGTGTTGAAAAACCACTTTTCGCACTTGTGTTAGTGTTGAAAAACCACTTTTCGCACTTGTGTTAGTGTTGAAAAACCACTTTTCGCACTTGTGTTGCTACAGGAAACCACTTTTGCACTTGTATTAGTGTGGAAAAAACACTTTTTGCACTTGTGATAGTGTTGAAAAACCACTTTTCGCACTTGTGTTGGTGCAGGAAACCACTTTTGCACTTGTATTAGTGTGGCAAAACCACTTTTCGCACTTGTGTTAGTGTTGAAAAACCACTTTTCGCACTTGCGTTAGTGTTGAAAAACCACTTTTCGCACTTCTGTTGGTGCAGGAAACCACTTTTGCACTTGTATTAGTGTGGAAAAAACACTTTTTGCACTTGTGATAGTGTTGAAAAACCACTTTTCACACTTGTGTTAGTGTTGAAAAACCACTTTTCGCACTTGTGTTAGTGTTGAAAAACCACTTTTCGCACTTGTGTTGGTGCAGGAAACCACTTTTGCACTTGTATTAGTGTGGAAAAACCACTTTTCGCACTTGTGTTAGTGTTGAAAAACCACTTTTCGCACTTGTGTTAGTGTTGAAAAACCTCTTTTCGCACTTGTGTTGGTGCAGGAAACCACTTTTGCACTTGTATTAGTGTGGAAAAAACACTTTTTGCACTTGTGATAGTGTTGAAAAACCACTTTTCGCACTTGTGTTAGTGTTGAAAAACCACTTTTCGCACTTGTGTTGGTGCAGGAAACCACTTTTGCACTTGTATTAGTGTGGAAAAACCACTTTTCGCACTTGTGTTAGTGTTGAAAAACCACTTTTCGCACTTGTGTTAGTGTTGACAAACCACTTTTCGCACTTGTGTTGGTGCAGGAAACCACTTTTGCACTTGTATTAGTGTTGAAAAACCACTTTTCGCACTTGTGTTAGTGTTGAAAAACCACGTTTCGCACTTGTGTTAGTGTTGAAAAACCACTTTTCGCACTTGTGTTGGTGCAGGAAACCAATTTTGCACTTGTATTAGTGTGGAAAAATCACTTTTCGCACTTGTGTTAGTGTTGAAAAACCACTTTTCGCACTTTTGTTAGTGTTGAAAAACCACTTTTCGCACTTGTGTTGGTGCAGGAAACCACTTTTGCACTTGTATTAGTGTGGAAAAAACACTTTTTGCACTTGTGATAGTGTTGAAAAAGCACTTTTCGCACTTGTGTTAGTGTTGAAAAACCACTTTTCGCACTTGTGTTAGTGTTGATAAACCACTTTTCGCACTTGTGTTGGTGCAGGAAACCACTTTTGCACTTGTGTTAGTGTTGAAAAACCACTTTTTGCACTTGTGTTAGTGTTGAAAAACCACTTTTCGCTCTTGTGTTGGTGCAGGAAACCACTTTTGCACTTGTATTAGTGTGGAAAAAACACTTTTTGCACTTGTGATAGTGTTGAAAAACCACTTTTCGCACTTGTGTTAGTGTTGAAAAACCACTTTTCGCACTTGTGTTAGTGTTGAAAACCCACTTTTCGCACTTGTGTTGGTGCGGGAAACCACTTTTGTACTTGTATTAGTGTGGAAAAAACACTTTTTGCACTTGTGATAGTGTTGAAAAACCACTTTTCGCACTTGTGTTAGTGTTGAAAAACCACTTTTCGCACTTGTGTTAGTGTTGAAAAACCACTTTTCGCACTTTAGCCTAGTCAAAAAATCTGAAAATGTGCCTTTATAGAATGATTGAGGCATTTTTGAGTAAAAGCAAGCAAACCACTTTTTCTGGGGTAGTTTTTCATGCTGAATATGAATCTGTTGTTTGCCAAGCCCAAAAATGCGTAATTAGGTCACTAATCAAGGTCAAAGGTCAATGAGTGCAAAATTCAAAATTTTTGAAAAAATGCTTTATTTTACATCCCCTATCTGTACATTTGAATTATTTTACAATATTTTGTCTAGTAAGGTTGCTAAAGCTTTTCAAAATCTTATTTTTAAAGGAAAACGTCAGGACACATCTATGCTCATTTGCCTTTATCTCTGTAAGGGGCGACAATTAGTTTTTGCATAATTTGCTTGCAGTTTAACCTCTAAATGCACAATGGGGCAGAGTTTTTATGCTCCTATTGATGGTCTAGAGATAGATTTTATAAAGACAGAATCTAAATGTCACCGGTAAACAACATAGGTCAAAGGTCAATGAGTGCGAAAGTCTTGCAATGACGTAACAGTTACTTGCACTTGAAACCATCCCTTTCACTCAACAGTGAAAGTGGCTTCATCTTTCTGACCCCAATGCATTTGCCATGTTTGTCAAATCATTTCGATTCAGACAGAGCAGGGTGTTCTTCAATAGACCCTTAATGATGAAGAATGAATCTAATAGCCTAGCATAAGCCATCTAGTTCGTACCCTAGGCATCAGGCATTAAACATTTCAGGAGTACAGGTAAGGGTCTTTTTAAGATTGTTAAAAAATGAAATATAAAATCAAATGAAAGTAAAGGAATGCATTCTTCTTTGGTGAGATACATGTACATACAAATGTGTAATGTATGCTTGACATCTCACATCATAGGCAGGCCTACATACATGTACATTTACCTAACAGTAGCAAAAAGACAGGCAGGGCATGGGCATTGACGATGAGTGCCTAATGCATCTACCACTAATGAATTAGTGATATCGGTTAGATGTTTTGTCTTGAAGAAGCTTTACTTTGTGTCTTTGAGAATAAGATTAAAACCCGGGCCAACACTGCCTGCGCTTATTCGATCATTTAAGGGCTGTTGCAGTATATCATACAACGTTGTAGTTTTCATGTTCAGAACATGCGTGCCTGGTGCTTAGTTTGGTTTCTGTTTCTCCCCTCAGGCCAACCATGGAACCTATTGCCAGCCTCAAGCGACAGCGTGAGGATGTGTCGTTTGAACTTTGTATCATTTGTCAGGGAACTAGCCAGGTCAAAGATACGATTTTCAACCAGACAAACCAGGGTATTGCTGCCATCAGAGAGGCGACCGAGCTCCGATGCAAACTTAGACACTATGAATTTCGATCAGCCGTGGACAGGCTTTCGACTCTCTTTGCAGAGCCTCCAGAAAGTCTCCCCAAACTTAAATGGCATAAGCTATGTTACTCTGCATACACACACAAGGGGAAAATAAATGCTAAGCTAGCCAAGGAACAATCGAAAAACGAAAAAGATCCTGAAAGAAAGAGTGTTTCGGCTGAAGCATGTCCGTTTTTACGCAGTAGTACTACTAAGATGAACTGGACATTGTGTATGTTCTGCCAGAACTTTGACAAGAAGCAGAAGACAAGTCGTGTCACAACCTTCAAAATGAGTAATGAAATTACGGAAAAAGCTAAATTTGTACATAACATCTTAGTCCGTACTGCAAATGAGAATGATTTAATCTCAGCTGAGGCATGTTATCATGTTAACTGTCTTAGTAAATTCTTTAGGGATGTCAAAAGGGCGGAAACTGAAAGCAAATCAGCAGACATGGCGATATCATGGTTGTGTCAAGAGCTGCGTCACTCTGCTGAGAAAGGGCACGTATTTGAACTATCTGCAGTGTTCGAGAGGTACAAAGAGTTAGCCAGTGAGTGCGACGGCACAATTCCTACATCGTATCTTAGTAGACTGGGGACTTTTAAAGAAACTTTGTCGAATTGCATTGGGGACATTTATGAATTTCTTGTGCTAAGAAATTTGGCGCCTTCAGAGAAACAAACTTTGCTTCTTCCACGACATTTCAGTCACATACCTCTTTCAGAAATGGTGTGCGGTCAGAACAGTGCAGACTATATTCCCATATTTAGACAACAGGATGATCATTTTCTGTCTTTAGTGCACGTTGCTCTGCAACTCCGCAGTGATATCATGTCACATCCTGCATTCGAAGGTTGCGATGTAAGCGAAAAAGCAGAGTTGGCAAGTGTACCACCATCTGTACTCATGTTTGTGAATATCTTGCTTGGAGGCCAAAGTAGTGTCGATGCTGCGTTTGTCGAAAGTGAGATGTCTGAAACTGGTTGGGTGAAGAAGACAAGGGTCCTTAGCATTGGACAAGACATGGTCTATGGTGTATGTGGAGACAAGAAGGCACCGCCTAAACACGTTGGAATGGGTATGACGCTGCACCAGTCAACTCGATCAAAGAAATTAGTTGAGCTATTCCATAATGCTGGGCACATAATCAGCTATAACCGGGTTCTTAGGTATGACACTGCCATGGCTGAAAACACTCTGAAAGCGCTTGATCAAGAAACTGGGGCAGTTGTTACCAGCAACCTGGTTTCGGGACGATTTGTGCATTTTTCTGGCGACAATATTGACATCAATGACTCTACCCTAGATGGCAAAAATACATTTCACGCTACTCAGTTAGCTGCCTGGCAGAGGGGGCCATCTGCTGAAAGCGGTCTTGGAGACATCAAACCATCCAATACGTCAACGTTGGATATACCAACAGCAGTTGAAAAGATCCATGAGGTATACATCAACAAGGATACCCTCATTCCCGAGTTTGGTGAGGTTGAAACAGGATGGTTTCTTAGGGAGAAAGATACTGGCAGTGCTCTTCAAGACAGTGAACATCGGGACATGGCATTCTTAGCATCTCGCCAAGGAGAAAGCGAAAGATATTCCTGGACCACGTTCAACCAGTTGCACAGCACTAAGGAGGAACCACCCAAAACTACCATTGGCTATATGCCAATCATACTAGCCCCAGCTCATGAACATTCCACTTTGAACACCATGGTGCGCAGGGCACTACATGTCGCAAGGGCCCTGAATAACCGCTATGCTGTGATAACAGTTGATCAGGGGTTGTATCCCCAACTGATGGAGCTGAAATGGTCAGTGCCCGACTTCAGAGATACCCTAATTCCAAGACTAGGTGGGTTACATATCACTATGAATTTTTTGAAAGTGCTAGGGCAACATACAGAAGATTCTGGTATACATGAGCTGTGGGTTGAAAGTGGTTTACTTGGGCCAAATTCGGCTGACAAGGTTAAAGACGGAAAATCTTACGCAAAAGCAATGAGGGCACACAAATTAACTTGGCAAGCGCTATGGCTAATCTTGATTCCGCAATTCAAAAACAATCTGCAGAGTCAAGATCCCAAAACATGCCAAACACTGGAGAATTCACTAGCTAACAAAGAGTTTGACACTTTACTGGACATAGTGGGTTCTGAGACCTTTCGGCAATATCTCGCAGTCTTCGTTGAAAATCGACAGACAGATCCAAACTTCAAGTTCTGGTGGGAATACCTAAGGATGGTGACTATACTGCTTGCATTCGTTCGGGCACAGAGAGAAGGGTTGTGGACGCTACACTTGGAATCGTTCCGAGAAATGTTGCCATTCTTCTTCTGATACGATCACGTGAATTACGCAAGATGGGGCTGTGTTTACCTGTCACAGATGCATCAGCTCCCACCAGAAGTGGAGGAGGAGTTCCTTCTTGGCAACTTTGTTGTGAAAGGGTCGGACCAAAGATTCAACCAAGTAGATCCAGATCATAGCCTGGAATGGCTTAATGGTGTAGGGAAAAAGAGGGGTGGAATCATCGGAATAACCAAAACAAATTCAGCCCTGGCAAGATGGACTCTCTCGTACAACCACAGGACATGCATTTCAATGCAGACGTATGAAATGATGAATGTTGGAGTGGACACTGGTTACGTCCATAATGAAGCCAACTCATCCCGCACTAAACGCGACGAAGAACTCATACTTCAAACTCTCCTGCGATTCAAAGTATTTGCTGAGGAATCTTCTAGTCGACCAAACCTCCTTAACTGCGCAACAAAAGATGTTGCAACTTCTGAAATAGAAGAGTCACTGCTGAACGCAAAAACATTAGGGCAGCAGCAGGTGGAAAACTTTGTCAAAGTGAGACTTGTTGAAAAATCAACTGATTTCCGAGATCGACTTCCGAAGGTGAAGGCTCCCACGTTTTCCTCACTCTATGAAATAGGAACCAAGAAAGCCAATGGAAAGATCGAAACCACAAAAGCAGACAGAAACTTTTTGCAGAGACTAATTGCAGCGTACAGAGCTGGAAGACCAGTTGAACTGGCTAGAATACTTAACCATGAACTGATGAAGGTGCCAATCAGCATTGTTGATACATCTGGCGAACTTATAACGGGTGTTAAGGCTATTTTATTTGACATTCTTATCAGGAGTGTATCATGCCCCTCAGAAATCGCCTTTTATGGGCCTTCCTGTTTGATCATTGATGGGCAAGCTGCAGTTATGTCACTTGGAAAACCTAACACGGCGAACACCTTTGGTGATTATGCAGACGAATTTGTAAAGTTCATTTTCTGGCAAGGCCGGGCTTACAGCCGAATTGATGTTACCTTCGATCGATATAGAGACATTTCAATCAAAGTTGGAACTAGGGTCAAACGTACGAAGAAGTCAAGGCCAGTTCGTCGCCTGATTGAAGATAGAGATGTGCCACTCCCCAACAAATGGCCTGACTTTCTCGCATCAACTGAAAACAAGACAGAGCTTGCTCAGTTCCTGTCGAATGCACTCCTGGCAGCGGCACCCCCTGAAAAAGTGGTTGTTGTTGGTGGAGGTTTCGCTTCTGAAACAGAAGTCCAGAGTTCAGATCCTGCAATGAACACTACTTTGCTACAAAGCAATCACGAGGAAGCAGATACCAGAATGATTGTACACTGCCTTCATGCCGATGCACCAAACATTGTGGTCGCAGCGCGTGACACAGATGAGTTGGTGCTGTTGCTTGCCAACTTCAGTAAAATGTCTTGCGTAAAACTTTGGATGAGAGCAGGAACAATTAAGAAACGGAAGTATGTTCCTGTGCATGACATAAAGTCGGAACTTGGACTTGCTGATCATGTCTATGAGACTTTACCAGCATTTCATGCGTTGACAGGATGCGATACGGTTTCATTTTTCTCAGGACACTCAAAGAAAACAGAATGGGATATCTTCCTTGAACACAACAGTCTGCTTCAAGATCTTGGCAAGTTTCCGACACCATCAAAGAAGGTCACAGAAGATGCTGAAAAGTTCATTTGCCATATCTACAAGGAACCATCTGAGAACTGTAATCAAGCCCGCATTAAACTGTTCAACAAATGCCATGCAACGGAGACCCTACCTCCATCTAGTGATGCAGCAAAGTTCCACATAGAGCGTGCAAACTACCAAAGTTTCATTTGGAGAGAGGCCAGTAATCCAATGACAGATCTGCCACCGCCGACTGATTGTGGATGGAAACTCGTTGATGACAAGTTGTCACCGGTTCTTACAACTTTACCGTCAATTCCAAAGGGATGCCGAGAACTTACTCAGTGTGGTTGCAAGAAAGGTTGCAGTTCTGATAGTTGCTCTTGTCGGGAGTGGGGGAAACAGTTCTGCACTGAGGCCTGCAAGTGCAATGCCAGTGAAACACCATGTCGAAACAGGCCAAAGTAGGGGGGGGGGGGGGGGTCAGAGCTTACACAGTTAAGCTAATTGGCATTCCCCTGGATGGCTCCTCCTTCCAGCCAATCAGTCTGACAGACTGCAATTGATTCAGGATTAATTAAGAATACATGTGATAATGATCAACTGCCTGCACTCCAAACATGTTTGCCATGAAGTGCATTTTGCGCCTTGTGCCATGTAAGTGCACTTTGCGCCTTGTGACCGTTAGCCTTAATTAAGTGGCTAATTAGTCAAATATTGACATTTAGTGTAGAAAACAATCTTGCTATTATATAGGACTCAGGTAAACCACTTCACTGATGGTATTTAAGGCAACAATTCAAGTGAATTAAAACAGTATGTCAAAAAACGAAAAGTTGCTTCATTACGGATATATTCACAAAAATCTGATTTTTTCCCTTCACAATTCCCTTTACTTTCATAATTGTGAAAAGCTGTAGTAACCTTACCAGACAAAATACTGTAAAATAATTGAAATGTACAGATAGGTGATGTAAAATAAAACATTTTTTCAAAAATTTTGAATTTTGCACTCATTGACCTTTGACCTTGATTAGTGACCTAATTACGCATTTTTGGGCTTGGCAAACAACAGATTCGTATTCAGCACGAAAAACTACCCCAGAAAAAGTGGTTTGCTTGCTTTTACTCAAAAATGCCTCATGAATTCACGTTTCCCAGAAATTTGACTAGTCTACTTGTGTTGGTGCAGGAAACCACTTTTGCACTTGTATTAGTGTGGAAAAAACACTTTTTGCACTTGTGATAGTGTTGAAAAACCACTTTTCGCACTTGTGTTAGTGTTGAAAAACCACTTTTCGCACTTGTGTTGGTACAGGAAACCACTTTTGCACTTGTATTAGTGTGGAAAAACCACTTTTCGCACTTGTGTTAGTGTTGAAAAACCACTTTTCGCACTTGTGTTAGTGTTGAAAAACCACTTTTCGCACTTGTGTTGGTGCAGGAAACCACTTTTGCACTTGTATTAGTGTGGAAAAAAACACTTTTTGCACTTGTGATAGTGTTGAAAAACCACTTTTCGCACTTGTGTTAGTGTTGAAAAACCACTTTTCGCACTTGTGTTGGTGCAGGAAACCACTTTTGCAATTGTATTAGTGTGGAAAAACCACTTTTCGCACTTGTGTTAGTGTTGAAAAACCACTTTTCGCACTTGTGTTAGTGTTGAAAAACCACTTTTCGCACTTGTGTTGGTGCAGGAAACCACTTTTGCACTTGTATTAGTGTGGAAAAAACACTTTTTGCACTTGTGATAGTGTTGAAAAACCACTTTTCGCACTTGTGTTAGTGTTGAAAAACCACTTTTCGCACTTGTGTTGGTGCAGGAAACCACTTTTGCACTTGTATTAGTGTGGAAAAACCACTTTTTGCAATTGTGTTAGTGTTGAAAAATCACTTTTCACACTTTTGTTAGTGTTGAAAAACCACTTTTCGCACTTGTGTTGGTGCAGGAAACCACTTTTGCACTTGTATTAGTGTGGAAAAAACACTTTTTGCACTTGTGATAGTGTTGAAAAAGTACTTTTCGCACTTGTGTTAGTGTTGAAAAACCACTTTTCGCGCTTGTGTTAGTGTTGAAAAACCACTTTTCGCACTTGTGTTGGTGCAGGAAACCACTTTTGCACTTGTATTAGTGTGGAAAATCCACTTTTCGCACTTGTGTTAGTGTTGAAAAAACACTTTTCGCACTTGTGTTAGTGTTGAAAAACCACTTTTCGCTCTTGTGTTGGTGCAGGAAACCAATTTTGCACTTGTATTAGTGTGGAAAAAACACTTTTTGCACTTGTGATAGTGTTGAAAAACCACTTTTCGCACTTGTGTTAGTGTTGAAAAACCACTTTTCGCACTTGTGTTAGTGTTGAAAACCCACTTTTCGCACTTGTGTTGCTACAGGAAACCACTTTTGCACTTGTATTAGTGTGGAAAAAACACTTTTTGCACTTGTGATAGTGTTGAAAAACCACTTTTCGCACTTGTTTTAGTGTGGAAAAAACACTTTTTGCACTTGTGATAGTGTTGAAAAACCAATTTTCGCACTTGTGTTAGTGTTGAAAACCACTTTTCGCACTTGTGTTGGTACAGGAAACCACTTTTGCACTTGTATTAGTGTGGAAAAACCACTTTTCGCACTTGTGTTAGTGTTGAAAAACCACTTTTCGCACTTGTGTTAGTGTTGAAAAACCACTTTTCGCACTTGTGTTAGTGTTGAAAAACCACTTTTTGCGCTTGTGTTAGTGTTGAAAAACCACTTTTCGCTCTTGTGTTGGTGCAGGAAACCACTTTTGCACTTGTATTAGTGTGGAAAAAACACTTTTTGCACTTGTGATAGTGTTGAAAAACCACTTTTCGCACTTGTGTTAGTGTTGAAAAACCACTTTTCGCACTTGTGTTAGTGTTGAAAAACCACTTTTCGCACTTGTGTTGTTGCAGGAAACCACTTTTGCACTTGTATTAGTGTGGAAAAAACACTTTTTGCACTTGTGATAGTGTTGAAAAACCACTTTTCGCACTTGTGTTAGTATTGAAAAACCACTTTTCGCACTTGTGTTGGTACAGGAAACCACTTTTGCACTTGTATTAGTGTTGAAAAACCACTTTTCGCACTTGTGTTAGTGTTGAAAAACCACTTTTCGCACTTGTGTTAGTGTTGAAAAACCACTTTTCACACTTGTGTTGGTGCAGGAAACCACTTTTGCACTTGTATTAGTGTGGAAAAAACACTTATTCGCACTTGTGTTAGTGTTGAAAAACCACTTTTCGCACTTGTGTTAGTGTTGAAAAACCACTTTTCGCACTTGTGTTAGTGTTGAAAAACCACTTTTCGCACTTGTGTTAGTGTTGAAAAACCACTTTTGCACTTGTATTAGTGTGGAAAAAACACTTATTCGCACTTGTGTTAGTGTTGAAAAACCACTTTTCACACTTGTGTTAGTGTTGAAAAACCACTTTTTGCACTTGTGATAGTGTTGAAAAACCACTTTTCGCACTTGTGTTAGTGTTGAAAAACCACTTTTCGCACTTGTGTTAGTGTTGAAAAACCACTTTTCGCATTTGTGTTGGTGCAGGAAACCACTTTTGCACTTGTATTAGTGTGGAAAAAACACTTTTTGCACTTGTGATAGTGTTGAAAAACTACTTTTCGCACTTGTGTTGGTACAGGAAACCACTTTTGCACTTGTATTAGTGTGGAAAAAACCACTTTTCGCACTTGTGTTAGTGTTGAAAAACCACTTTTCGCGCTTGTGTTAGTGTTGAAAAACCACTTTTCGCACTTGTGTTGGTGCAGGAAACCACTTTTGCACTTGTATTAGTGTGGAAAATCCACTTTTCGCACTTGTGTTAGTGTTGAAAAAACACTTTTCGCACTTGTGTTAGTGTTGAAAAACCACTTTTCGCCCTTGTGTTGGTGCAGGAAACCACTTTTGCACTTGTATTAGTGTGGAAAAAACACTTTTTGCACTTGTGATAGTGTTGAAAAACCACTTTTCGCACTTGTGTTAGTGTTGAAAAACCACTTTTCGCACTTGTGTTAGTGTTGAAAACCCACTTTTCGCACTTGTGTTGCTACAGGAAACCACTTTTGCACTTGTATTAGTGTGGAAAAAACACTTTTTGCACTTGTGATAGTGTTGAAAAACCACTTTTCGCACTTGTTTTAGTGTGGAAAAAACACTTTTTGCACTTGTGATAGTGTTGAAAAACCACTTTTCGCACTTGTGTTAGTGTTGAAAACCACTTTTCGCACTTGTGTTGGTACAGGAAACCACTTTTGCACTTGTATTAGTGTGGAAAAACCACTTTTCGCACTTGTGTTAGTGTTGAAAAACCACTTTTCGCACTTGTGTTAGTGTTGAAAAACCACTTTTCGCACTTGTGTTAGTGTTGAAAAACCACTTTTTGCACTTGTGTTAGTGTTGAAAAACCACTTTTCGCTCTTGTGTTGGTGCAGGAAACCACTTTTGCACTTGTATTAGTGTGGAAAAAACACTTTTTGCACTTGTGATAGTGTTGAAAAACCACTTTTCGCACTTGTGTTAGTGTTGAAAAACCACTTTTCGCACTTGTGTTAGTGTTGAAAAACCACTTTTCGCACTTGTGTTGTTGCAGGAAACCACTTTTGCACTTGTATTAGTGTGGAAAAAACACTTTTTGCACTTGTGATAGTGTTGAAAAACCACTTTTCGCACTTGTGTTAGTATTGAAAAACCACTTTTCGCACTTGTGTTGGTACAGGAAACCACTTTTGCACTTGTATTAGTGTTGAAAAACCACTTTTCGCACTTGTGTTAGTGTTGAAAAACCACTTTTCGCACTTGTGTTAGTGTTGAAAAACCACTTTTCACACTTGTGTTGGTGCAGGAAACCACTTTTGCACTTGTATTAGTGTGGAAAAAACACTTATTCGCACTTGTGTTAGTGTTGAAAAACCACTTTTCGCACTTGTGTTAGTGTTGAAAAACCACTTTTCGCACTTGTGTTAGTGTTGAAAAACCACTTTTCGCACTTGTGTTAGTGTTGAAAAACCACTTTTGCACTTGTATTAGTGTGGAAAAAACACTTATTCGCACTTGTGTTAGTGTTGAAAAACCACTTTTCGCACTTGTGTTAGTGTTGAAAAACCACTTTTTGCACTTGTGATAGTGTTGAAAAACCACTTTTCGCACTTGTGTTAGTGTTGAAAAACCACTTTTCGCACTTGTGTTAGTGTTGAAAAACCACTTTTCGCATTTGTGTTGGTGCAGGAAACCACTTTTGCACTTGTATTAGTGTGGAAAAAACACTTTTTGCACTTGTGATAGTGTTGAAAAACTACTTTTCGCACTTGTGTTGGTACAGGAAACCACTTTTGCACTTGTATTAGTGTGGAAAAAACCACTTTTCGCACTTGTGTTAGTGTTGAAAAACCACTTTTTGCACTTGTGTTAGTGTTGAAAAACCACTTTTCGCACTTGTGTTGGAACAGGAAACCACTTTTGCACTTGTTTTAGTGTGGAAAAAACACTTTTTGCACTTGTGATAGTGTTGAAAAACCACTTTTCGCACTTGTGTTAGTGTTGAAAACCACTTTTCGCACTTGTGTTGGTACAGGAAACCACTTTTGCACTTGTATTAGTGTGGAAAAACCACTTTTCGCACTTGTGTTAGTGTTGAAAAACCACTTTTCGCACTTGTGTTAGTGTTGAAAAACCACTTTTCGCACTTGTGTTAGTGTTGAAAAACCACTTTTCGCACTTGTGTTAGTGTTGAAAAACCACTTTTCGCACTTGTGTTGGTGCAGGAAACCACTTTTGCACTTGTATTAGTGTGGAAAAAACACGTTTTGCACTGTGATAGTGTTGAAAAACCACTTTTCGCACTTGTGTTAGTGTTGAAAAACCACTTTTCGCACTTGTGTTAGTGTTGAAAAACCACTTTTCGCACTTGTGTTGGTGCAGGAAACCACTTTTGCATTTGTATTAGTGTGGAAAAAAACACTTTTTGCACTTGTGATAGTGTTGAAAAACCACTTTTCGCATTTGTATTAGTGTTGAAAAACCACTTTTCGCACTTGTGTTTGTGTTGAAAAACCACTTTTCGCACTTGTGTTGGTGCAGGAAACCACTTTTGCACTTGTATTAGTGTGGAAAAACCACTTTTCGCACTTGTGTTAGTGTTGAAAAACCACTTTTCGCACTTGTGTTAGTGTTGAAAAACCACTTTTCGCACTTGTGTTGGTGCAGTAAACCACTTTTGCACTTGTATTAGTGTGGAAAAAACACTTTTTGCACTTGTGATAGTGTTGAAAAACCACATTTCGCACTTGTGTTAGTGTTGAAAAACCACTTTTCGCACTTGTGTTGGTGCAGGAAACCACTTTTGCACTTGTATTAGTGTGGAAAAACCACTTTTCGCACTTGTGTTAGTGTTGAAAAACCACTTTTCGCACTTTTGTTAGTGTTGAAAAACCACTTTTCGCACTTGTGTTGGTGCAGGAAACCACTTTTGCACTTGTATTAGTGTGGAAAAAACACTTTTTGCACTTGTGATAGTGTTGAAAAAGCACTTTTCGCACTTGTGTTAGTGTTGAAAAACCACTTTTCGCACTTGTGTTAGTGTTGAAAAACCACTTTTCGCACTTGTGTTGGTGCAGGAAACCACTTTTGCACTTGTATTCGTGTGGTAAAACCACTTTTCGCACTTGTGTTAGTGTTGAAAAACCACTTTTCGCACTTGTGTTAGTGTTGAAAAACCACTTTTCGCACTTGTGTTGGTGCAGGAAACCACTTTTGCACTTGTATTAGCGTGGAAAAAACGCTTTTTGCACTTGTGATAGTGTTGAAAAACCACTTTTCGCACTTGTGTTAGTGTTGAAAAACCACTTTTCGCACTTGTGTTAGTGTTGAAAAACCACTTTTCGCACTTGTGTTGTTGCAGGAATCCACTTTTGCACTTGTATTAGTGTGGAAAAAACACTTTTTGCACTTGTGATAGTGTGGAAAAAACCACTTTTCGCACTTGTGTTAGTGTTGAAAAACCACTTTTCGCACTTGGGTTGGTGCAGGAAACCACTTTTGCACTTGTATTAGTGTGGAAAAAACACTTTTTGCACTTGTGATAGTGTTGAAAAACCACTTTTGCACTTGTAATAGTGTGGAAAAAACACTTATTCGCACTTGTGTTAGTGTTGAAAAACCACTTTTCGCACTTGTGTTAGTGTTGAAAAACCACTTTTCGCACTTGTGTTAGTGTTGAAAAACCACTTTTCGCACTTGTGTTAGTGTTGAAAAAACACTTATGCACTTGTATTAGTGTGGAAAAAACACTTATTCGCACCTGTGTTAGTGTTGAAAAACCACTTTTCGCACTTGTGTTAGTGTTGAAAAACCACTTTTTGCACTTGTGATAGTGTTGAAAAACCACTTTTCGCATTTGTGTTAGTGTTGAAAAACCACTTTTCACACTTGTGTTAGTGTTGTAAAACCACTTTTCGCATTTGTGTTGGTGCAGGAAACCACTTTTGCACTTGTATTAGTGTGGAAAAAACACTTTTTGCACTTGTGTTAGTGTTGAAAAACCACTTTTCACACTTGTGTTGGTGCAGGAAACCACTTTTGCACTTGTATTAGTGTGGAAAAAACACTTTTTGCACTTGTGATAGTGTTGAAATCCACTTTTTGCACTTGTGTTAGTGTTGAAAAACCACTTTTCGCACTTGTGTTAGTGTTGAAAAACCACTTTTCGCACTTGTGTTGGTGCAGGAAACCACTTTTGCACTTGTATTAGTGTGGAAAAACACTTTTTGCACTTGTGATAGTGTTGAAAAACCACTTTTCGCACTTGTGTTAGTGTTGAAAAACCACTTTTCACACTTGTGATGGTGCAGGATACCACTTTTGCACTTTTATTAGTGTGGAAAAACCACTTTTCGCACTTGTGTTAGTGTTGAAAAACCACTTTTCGCACTTTTGTTAGTGTTGAAAAACCACTTTTCGCACTTGTGTTGGTGCAGGAAACCACTTTTGCACTTGTATTAGTGTGGAAAAAACACTTTTTGCACTTGTGATAGTGTTGAAAAAGCACTTTTCGCACTTGTGTTAGTGTTGAAAAACCACTTTTCGCACTTGTGTTAGTGTTGAAAAACCACTTTTCGCACTTGTGTTGGTGCAGGAAACCACTTTTGCACTTGTATTAGTGTGGAAAAACCACTTTTCGCACTTGTGTTAGTGTTGAAAAACCACTTTTTGCACTTGTGTTAGTGTTGAAAAACCACTTTTCGCTCTTGTGTTGGTGCAGGAAACCACTTTTGCACTTGTATTAGCGTGGAAAAAACGCTTTTTGCACTTGTGATAGTGTTGAAAAACCACTTTTCGCACTTGTGTTAGTGTTGAAAAACCACTTTTCGCACTTGTGTTAGTGTTGAAAAACCACTTTTTGCACTTGTGTTAGTGTTGAAAAACCACTTTTCGCACTTGTGTTGGAACAGGAAACCACTTTTGCACTTGTTTTAGTGTGGAAAAAACACTTTTTGCACTTGTGATAGTGTTGAAAAACCACTTTTCGCACTTGTGTTAGTGTTGAAAACCACTTTTCGCACTTGTGTTGGTACAGGAAACCACTTTTGCACTTGTATTAGTGTGGAAAAACCACTTTTCGCACTTGTGTTAGTGTTGAAAAACCACTTTTCGCACTTGTGTTAGTGTTGAAAAACCACTTTTCACACTTGTGTTAGTGTTGAAAAACCACTTTTTGCACTTGTGTTAGTGTTGAAAAACCACTTTTCGCTCTTGTGTTGGTGCAGGAAACCACTTTTGCACTTGTATTAGTGTGGAAAAAACACTTTTTGCACTTGTGATAGTGTTGAAAAACCACTTTTCGCACTTGTGTTAGTGTTGAAAAACCACTTTTCGCACTTGTGTTAGTGTTGAAAAACCACTTTTCGCACTTGTGTTGTTGCAGGAAACCACTTTTGCACTTGTATTAGTGTGGAAAAAACACTTTTTGCACTTGTGATAGTGTTGAAAAACCACTTTTCGCACTTGTGTTAGTATTGAAAAACCACTTTTCGCACTTGTGTTGGTACAGGAAACCACTTTTGCACTTGTATTAGTGTTGAAAAACCACTTTTCGCACTTGTGTTAGTGTTGAAAAACCACTTTTCGCACTTGTGTTAGTGTTGAAAAACCACTTTTCGCACTTGTCTTGGTGCAGGAAACCACTTTTGCACTTGTATTAGTGTGGAAAAAACACTTATTCGCACTTGTGTTAGTGTTGAAAAACCACTTTTCGCACTTGTGTTAGTGTTGAAAAACCACTTTTCGCACTTGTGTTAGTGTTGAAAAACCACTTTTCGCACTTGTGTTAGTGTTGAAAAACCACTTTTGCACTTGTATTAGTGTGGAAAAAACACTTATTCGCACTTGTGTTAGTGTTGAAAAACCACTTTTCGCACTTGTGTTAGTGTTGAAAAACCACTTTTTGCACTTGTGATAGTGTTGAAAAACCACTTTTCGCACTTGTGTTAGTGTTGAAAAACCACTTTTCGCACTTGTGTTAGTGTTGAAAAACCACTTTTCGCATTTGTGTTGGTGCAGGAAACCACTTTTGCACTTGTATTAGTGTGGAAAAAACACTTTTTGCACTTGTGATAGTGTTGAAAAACTACTTTTCGCACTTGTGTTGGTACAGGAAACCACTTTTGCACTTGTATTAGTGTGGAAAAAACCACTTTTCGCACTTGTGTTAGTGTTGAAAAACCACTTTTTGCACTTGTGTTAGTGTTGAAAAACCACTTTTCGCACTTGTGTTGGAACAGGAAACCACTTTTGCACTTGTTTTAGTGTGGAAAAAACACTTTTTGCACTTGTGATAGTGTTGAAAAACCACTTTTCGCACTTGTGTTAGTGTTGAAAACCACTTTTCGCACTTGTGTTGGAACAGGAAACCACTTTTGCACTTGTATTAGTGTGGAAAAACCACTTTTCGCACTTGTGTTAGTGTTGAAAAACCACTTTTCGCACTTGTGTTAGTGTTGAAAAACCACTTTTCGCACTTGTGTTAGTGTTGAAAAACCACTTTTCGCACTTGTGTTAGTGTTGAAAAACCACTTTTCGCACTTGTGTTGGTGCAGGAAACCACTTTTGCACTTGTATTAGTGTGGAAAAAACACGTTTTGCACTGTGATAGTGTTGAAAAACCACTTTTCGCACTTGTGTTAGTGTTGAAAAACCACTTTTCGCACTTGTGTTAGTGTTGAAAAACCACTTTTCGCACTTGTGTTGGTGCAGGAAACCACTTTTGCACTTGTATTAGTGTGGAAAAAAAACACTTTTTGCACTTGTGATAGTGTTGAAAAACCACTTTTCGCATTTGTATTAGTGTTGAAAAACCACTTTTCGCACTTGTGTTTGTGTTGAAAAACCACTTTTCGCACTTGTGTTGGTGCAGGAAACCACTTTTGCACTTGTATTAGTGTGGAAAAACCACTTTTCGCACTTGTGTTAGTGTTGAAAAACCACTTTTCGCACTTGTGTTAGTGTTGAAAAACCACTTTTCGCACTTGTGTTGGTGCAGTAAACCACTTTTGCACTTGTATTAGTGTGGAAAAAACACTTTTTGCACTTGTGATAGTGTTGAAAAACCACATTTCGCACTTGTGTTAGTGTTGAAAAACCACTTTTCGCACTTGTGTTGGTGCAGGAAACCACTTTTGCACTTGTATTAGTGTGGAAAAACCACTTTTCGCACTTGTGTTAGTGTTGAAAAACCACTTTTCGCACTTTTGTTAGTGTTGAAAAACCACTTTTCGCACTTATGTTGGTGCAGGAAACCACTTTTGCACTTGTATTAGTGTGGAAAAAACACTTTTTGCACTTGTGATAGTGTTGAAAAAGCACTTTTCGCACTTGTGTTAGTGTTGAAAAACCACTTTTCGCACTTGTGTTAGTGTTGAAAAACCACTTTTCGCACTTGTGTTGGTGCAGGAATCCACTTTTGCACTTGTATTAGCGTGGAAAAAACGCTTTTTGCACTTGTGATAGTGTTGAAAAACCACTTTTCGCACTTGTGTTAGTGTTGAAAAACCACTTTTCGCACTTGTGTTGTTGCAGGAATCCACTTTTGCACTTGTATTAGTGTGGAAAAAACACTTTTTGCACTTGTGATAGTGTGGAAAAAACCACTTTTCGCACTTGTATTAGTGTTGAAAAACCACTTTTCGCACTTGGGTTGGTGCAGGAAACCACTTTTGCACTTGTATTAGTGTGGAAAAAACACTTTTTGCACTTGTGATAGTGTTGAAAAACCACTTTTGCACTTGTAATAGTGTGGAAAAAACACTTATTCGCACTTGTGTTAGTGTTGAAAAACCACTTTTCGCACTTGTGTTAGTGTTGAAAAACCACTTTTCGCACTTGTGTTAGTGTTGAAAAACCACTTTTCGCACTTGTGTTAGTGTTGAAAAAACACTTTTGCACTTGTATTAGTGTGGAAAAAACACTTATTGCACTTGTGATAGTGTTGAAAAACCACTTTTGCACTTGTATTAGTGTGGAAAAAACACTTTTTGCACTTGTGATAGTGTTGAAAAACCACTTTTGCACTTGTAATAGTGTGGAAAAAACACTTATTCGCACTTGTATTAGTGTGGAAAAACCACTTTTCGCACTTGTGTTAGTGTTGAAAAACCACTTTTCGCACTTGTGTTAGTGTTGAAAAACCACTTTTCGCACTTGTGTTGGTGCAGTAAACCACTTTTGCACTTGTATTAGTGTGGAAAAAACACTTTTTGCACTTGTGATAGTGTTGAAAAACCACATTTCGCACTTGTGTTAGTGTTGAAAAACCACTTTTCGCACTTGTGTTGGTGCAGGAAACCACTTTTGCACTTGTATTAGTGTGGAAAAACCACTTTTCGCACTTGTGTTAGTGTTGAAAAACCACTTTTCGCACTTTTGTTAGTGTTGAAAAACCACTTTTCGCACTTATGTTGGTGCAGGAAACCACTTTTGCACTTGTATTAGTGTGGAAAAAACACTTTTTGCACTTGTGATAGTGTTGAAAAAGCACTTTTCGCACTTGTGTTAGTGTTGAAAAACCACTTTTCGCACTTGTGTTAGTGTTGAAAAACCACTTTTCGCACTTGTGTTGGTGCAGGAATCCACTTTTGCACTTGTATTAGCGTGGAAAAAACGCTTTTTGCACTTGTGATAGTGTTGAAAAACCACTTTTCGCACTTGTGTTAGTGTTGAAAAACCACTTTTCGCACTTGTGTTGTTGCAGGAATCCACTTTTGCACTTGTATTAGTGTGGAAAAAACACTTTTTGCACTTGTGATAGTGTGGAAAAAACCACTTTTCGCACTTGTGTTAGTGTTGAAAAACCACTTTTCGCACTTGGGTTGGTGCAGGAAACCACTTTTGCACTTGTATTAGTGTGGAAAAAACACTTTTTGCACTTGTGATAGTGTTGAAAAACCACTTTTGCACTTGTAATAGTGTGGAAAAAACACTTATTCGCACTTGTGTTAGTGTTGAAAAACCACTTTTCGCACTTGTGTTAGTGTTGAAAAACCACTTTTCGCACTTGTGTTAGTGTTGAAAAACCACTTTTCGCACTTGTGTTAGTGTTGAAAAAACACTTTTGCACTTGTATTAGTGTGGAAAAAACACTTATTCGCACTTGTGTTAGTGTTGAAAAACCACTTTTCGCACTTGTGTTAGTGTTGAAAAACCACTTTTTGCACTTGTGATAGTGTTGAAAAACCACTTTTCGCATTTGTGTTAGTGTTGAAAAACCACTTTTCACACTTGTGTTAGTGTTGTAAAACCACTTTTCGCATTTGTGTTGGTGCAGGAAACCACTTTTGCACTTGTATTAGTGTGGAAAAAACACTTTTTGCACTTGTGTTAGTGTTGAAAAACCACTTTTCACACTTGTGTTGGTGCAGGAAACAACTTTTGCACTTGTATTAGTGTGGAAAAAACACTTTTTGCACTTGTGATAGTGTTGAAATCCACTTTTTGCACTTGTGTTAGTGTTGAAAAACCACTTTTCGCACTTGTGTTAGTGTTGAAAAACCACTTTTCGCACTTGTGTTGGTGCAGGAAACCACTTTTGCACTTGTATTAGTGTGGAAAAACACTTTTTGCACTTGTGATAGTGTTGAAAAACCACTTTTCGCACTTGTGTTAGTGTTGAAAAACCACTTTTCACACTTGTGATGGTGCAGGATACCACTTTTGCACTTTTATTAGTGTGGAAAAAACACTTTTCGCACTTGTGTTAGTGTTGAAAAACCACTTTTCGCACTTGTGTTGGTGCAGGAAACCACTTTTGCACTTGTATTAGTGTGGAAAAAACACTTTTTGCACTTGTGATAGTGTTGAAAAACCACTTTTCGCATTTGTGTTAGTGTTGAAAAACCACTTTTCGCACTTGTGTTAGTGTTGAAAAACCACTTTTCGCACTTGTGTTGGTGCAGGAAACCACTTTTGCACTTGTATTAGTGTGGAAAAACCACTTTTCGCACTTGTGTTAGTGTTGAAAAACCACTTTTCGCACTTGTGTTAGTGTTGAAAAACCACTTTTCGCACTTGTGTTGGTGCAGTAAACCACTTTTGCACTTGTATTAGTGTGGAAAAACACTTTTTGCACTTGTGATAGTGTTGAAAAACCACATTTCGCACTTGTGTTAGTGTTGAAAAACCACTTTTCGCACTTGTGTTGGTGCAGGAAACCACTTTTGCACTTGTATTAGTGTGGAAAAACCACTTTTCGCACTTGTGTTAGTGTTGAAAAACCACTTTTCGCTCTTGTGTTGGTGCAGGAAACCACTTTTGCACTTGTATTAGTGTGGAAAAAACACTTTTTGCACTTGTGATAGTGTTGAAAAACCACTTTTCGCACTTGTGTTAGTGTTGAAAAACCACTTTTCGCACTTGTGTTAGTGTTGAAAAACCACTTTTCGCACTTGTGTTGTTGCAGGAAACCACTTTTGCACTTGTATTAGTGTGGAAAAAACACTTTTTGCACTTGTGATAGTGTTGAAAAACCACTTTTCGCACTTGTGTTAGTATTGAAAAACCACTTTTCGCACTTGTGTTGGTACAGGAAACCACTTTTGCACTTGTATTAGTGTTGAAAAACCACTTTTCTCACTTGTGTTAGTGTTGAAAAACCACTTTTCGCACTTGTGTTAGTGTTGAAAAACCACTTTTCGCACTTGTGTTGGTGCAGGAAACCACTTTTGCACTTGTATTAGTGTGGAAAAAACACTTATTCGCACTTGTGTTAGTGTTGAAAAACCACTTTTCGCACTTGTGTTAGTGTTGAAAAACCACTTTTCGCACTTGTGTTAGTGTTGAAAAACCACTTTTCGCACTTGTGTTAGTGTTGAAAAACCACTTTTGCACTTGTATTAGTGTGGAAAAAACACTTATTCGCACTTGTGTTAGTGTTGAAAAACCACTTTTCGCACTTGTGTTAGTGTTGAAAAACCACTTTTTGCACTTGTGATAGTGTTGAAAAACCACTTTTCGCACTTGTGTTAGTGTTGAAAAACCACTTTTCGCACTTGTGTTAGTGTTGAAAAACCACTTTTCGCATTTGTGTTGGTGCAGGAAACCACTTTTGCACTTGTATTAGTGTGGAAAAAACACTTTTTGCACTTGTGATAGTGTTGAAAAACCACTTTTCGCACTTGTGTTAGTGTTGAAAAACCACTTTTCGCACTTGTGTTGGTACAGGAAACCACTTTTGCACTTGTATTAGTGTGGAAAAAACCACTTTTCGCACTTGTGTTAGTGTTGAAAAACCACTTTTTGCACTTGTGTTAGTGTTGAAAAACCACTTTTCGCACTTGTGTTGGAACAGGAAACCACTTTTGCACTTGTTTTAGTGTGGAAAAAACACTTTTTGCACTTGTGATAGTGTTGAAAAACCACTTTTCGCACTTGTGTTAGTGTTGAAAACCACTTTTCGCACTTGTGTTGGTACAGGAAACCACTTTTGCACTTGTATTAGTGTGGAAAAACCACTTTTCGCACTTGTGTTAGTGTTGAAAAACCACTTTTCGCACTTGTGTTAGTGTTGAAAAACCACTTTTCGCACTTGTGTTAGTGTTGAAAAACCACTTTTCGCACTTGTGTTAGTGTTGAAAAACCACTTTTCGCACTTGTGTTGGTGCAGGAAACCACTTTTGCACTTGTATTAGTGTGGTAAAACACGTTTTGCACTGTGATAGTGTTGAAAAACCACTTTTCGCACTTGTGTTAGTGTTGAAAAACCACTTTTCGCACTTGTGTTAGTGTTGAAAAACCACTTTTCGCACTTGTGTTGGTGCAGGAAACCACTTTTGCACTTGTATTAGTGTGGAAAAAAACACTTTTTGCACTTGTGATAGTGTTGAAAAACCACTTTTCGCATTTGTATTAGTGTTGAAAAACCACTTTTCGCACTTGTGTTAGTGTTGAAAAACCACTTTTCGCACTTGTGTTGGTGCAGGAAACCACTTTTGCACTTGTATTAGTGTGGAAAAACCACTTTTCGCACTTGTGTTAGTGTTGAAAAACCACTTTTCGCACTTGTGTTAGTGTTGAAAAACCACTTTTCGCACTTGTGTTGGTGCAGTAAACCACTTTTGCACTTGTATTAGTGTGGAAAAAACACTTTTTGCACTTGTGATAGTGTTGAAAAACCACATTTCGCACTTGTGTTAGTGTTGAAAAACCACTTTTCGCACTTGTGTTGGTGCAGGAAACCACTTTTGCACTTGTATTAGTGTGGAAAAACCACTTTTCGCACTTGTGTTAGTGTTGAAAAACCACTTTTCACACTTTTGTTAGTGTTGAAAAACCACTTTTTGCACTTGTGTTGGTGCAGGAAACCACTTTTGCACTTGTATTAGTGTGGAAAAAACACTTTTTGCACTTGTGATAGTGTTGAAAAATCACTTTTCGCACTTGTGTTAGTGTTGAAAAACCACTTTTCGCACTTGTGTTAGTGTTGAAAAACCACTTTTCGCGCTTGTGTTGGTGCAGGAAACCACTTTTGCACTTGTATTAGTGTGGAAAAACCACTTTTCGCACTTGTGTTAGTGTTGAAAAACCACTTTTTGCACTTGTGTTAGTGTTGAAAAACC
The DNA here is from genome assembly GCF_964187855.1 of Myxine glutinosa. Classification (NCBI taxonomy): domain Eukaryota; kingdom Metazoa; phylum Chordata; class Myxini; order Myxiniformes; family Myxinidae; genus Myxine; species Myxine glutinosa. Next base: position 41,999 of record NW_027618096.1, on the reverse strand, counting down.
ACTTTTCGCTCTTGTGTTGGTGCAGGAAACCACTTTTGCACTTGTATTAGTGTGGAAAAAACACTTTTTGCACTTGTGATAGTGTTGAAAAACCACTTTTCGCACTTGTGTTAGTGTTGAAAAACCACTTTTCGCACTTGTGTTAGTGTTGAAAAACCACTTTTCGCACTTGTGTTGTTGCAGGAAACCACTTTTGCACTTTTATTAGTGTGGAAAAGACACTTTTTGCACTTGTGATAGTGTTGAAAAACCACTTTTCGCACTTGTGTTAGTATTGAAAAACCACTTTTCGCACTTGTGTTGGTACAGGAAACCACTTTTGCCCTTGTATTAGTGTGGAAAAAACCACTTTTCGCACTTGTGTTAGTGTTGAAAAACCACTTTTCGCACTTGGGTTGGTGCAGGAAACCACTTTTGCACTTGTATTAGTGTGGAAAAAACACTTTTTGCACTTGTGATAGTGTTGAAAAACCACTTTTCGCACTTGTGTTAGTGTTGAAAAACCACTTTTCGCACTTGTGTTGGTACAGGAAACCACTTTTGCACTTGTATTAGTGTGGAAAAAACCACTTTTCGCACTTGTGTTAGTGTTGAAAAACCACTTTTCGCACTTGTGTTAGTGTTGAAAAACCACTTTTCGCACTTGTGTTGGAACAGGAAACCACTTTTGCACTTGTATTAGTGTGGATAAAACACTTTTTGCACTTGTGATAGTGTTGAAAAACCACTTTTTGCACTTGTGTTAGTGTTGAAAACCACTTTTCGCACTTGTGTTGGTACAGGAAACCACTTTTGCACTTGTATTAGTGTGGAAAAACCACTTTTCGCACTTGTGTTAGTGTTGAAAAACCACTTTTCGCACTTGTGTTAGTGTTGAAAAACCACTTTTCGCACTTGTGTTAGTGTTGAAAAACCACTTTTCGCACTTGTGTTGGTGCAGGAAACCACTTTTGCACTTGTATTAGTGTGGAAAAAACACTTATTCGCACTTGTGTTAGTGTTGAAAAACCACTTTTCGCACTTGTGTTAGTGTTGAAAAACCACTTTTTGCACTTGTGTTAGTGTTGAAAAACCACTTTTCACACTTGTGTTAGTGTTGAAAAACCACTTTTGCACTTGTATTAGTGTGGAAAAAACACTTATTCGCACTTGTGTTAGTGTTGAAAAACCACTTTTCGCACTTGTGTTAGTGTTGAAAAACCACTTTTTGCACTTGTGATAGTGTTGAAAAACCACTTTTCGCACTTGTGTTAGTGTTGAAAAACCACTTTTCGCACTTGTGTTAGTGTTGAAAAACCACTTTTCGCATTTGTGTTGGTGCAGGAAACCACTTTTGCACTTGTATTAGTGTGGAAAAAACACTTTTTGCACTTGTGATAGTGTTGAAAAACCACTTTTCGCACTTGTGTTAGTGTTGAAAAACCACTTTTCGCACTTGTGTTGGTACAGGAAACCACTTTTGCACTTGTATTAGTGTGGAAAAAACCACTTTTCGCACTTGTGTTAGTGTTGAAAAACCACTTTTTGCACTTGTGTTAGTGTTGAAAAACCACTTTTCGCACTTGTGTTGGAACAGGAAACCACTTTTGCACTTGTTTTAGTGTGGAAAAAACACTTTTTGCACTTGTGATAGTGTTGAAAAACCACTTTTCGCACTTGTGTTAGTGTTGAAAACCACTTTTCGCACTTGTGTTGGCACAGGAAACCACTTTTGCACTTGTATTAGTGTGGAAAAACCACTTTTCGCACTTGTGTTGGTGCAGGAAACCACTTTTGCACTTGTATTAGTGTGGAAAAAACACGTTTTGCACTGTGATAGTGTTGAAAAACCACTTTTCGCACTTGTGTTAGTGTTGAAAAACCACTTTTCGCACTTGTGTTAGTGTTGAAAAACCACTTTTCGCACTTGTGTTGGTGCAGGAAACCACTTTTGCACTTGTATTAGTGTGGAAAAACCACTTTTCGCACTTGTGTTAGTGTTGAAAAACCACTTTTCGCACTTGTGTTAGTGTTGAAAAACCACTTTTCGCACTTGTGTTGGTGCAGTAAACCACTTTTGCACTTGTATTAGTGTGGAAAAAACACTTTTTGCACTTGTGATAGTGTTGAAAAACCACATTTCGCACTTGTGTTAGTGTTGAAAAACCACTTTTCGCACTTGTGTTGGTGCAGGAAACCACTTTTGCACTTGTATTAGTGTGGAAAAACCACTTTTCGCCCTTGTGTTAGTGTTGAAAAACCACTTTTCGCACTTTTGTTAGTGTTGAAAAACCACTTTTCGCACTTGTGTTGGTGCAGGAAACCACTTTTGCACTTGTATTAGTGTGGAAAAAACACTTTTTGCACTTGTGATAGTGTTGAAAAAGCACTTTTCGCACTTGTGTTAGTGTTGAAAAACCACTTTTCGCACTTGTGTTAGTGTTGAAAAACCACTTTTCGCACTTGTGTTGGTGCAGGAAACTACTTTTGCACTTGTGTTAGTGTTGAAAAACCACTTTTCACACTTGTGTTAGTGTTGAAAAACCACTTTTTGCACTTGTGATAGTGTTGAAAAACCACTTTTCGCATTTGTGTTAGTGTTGAAAAACCACTTTTCGCACTTGTGTTAGTGTTGAAAAACCACTTTTCGCATTTGTGTTGGTGCAGGAAACCACTTTTGCACTTGTATTAGTGTGGAAAAAACACTTTTTGCACTTGTGATAGTGTTGAAAAACCACTTTTCGCACTTGTGTTAGTGTTGAAAAACCACTTTTCGCACTTGTGTTGGTACAGGAAACCACTTTTGCACTTGTATTAGTGTGGAAAAAACCACTTTTCGCACTTGTGTTAGTGTTGAAAAACCACTTTTTGCACTTGTGTTAGTGTTGAAAAACCACTTTTCGCACTTGTGTTGGAACAGGAAACCACTTTTGCACTTGTTTTAGTATGGAAAAAACACTTTTTGCACTTGTGATAGTGTTGAAAAACCACTTTTCGCACTTGTGTTAGTGTTGAAAACCACTTTTCGCACTTGTGTTGGCACAGGAAACCACTTTTGCACTTGTATTAGTGTGGAAAAACCACTTTTCGCACTTGTGTTAGTGTTGAAAAACACTTTTCGCACTTGTGTTAGTGTTGAAAAACCACTTTTCGCACTTGTGTTAGTGTTGAAAAACCACTTTTCGCACTTGTGTTAGTGTTGAAAAACCACTTTTCGCACTTGTGTTGGTGCAGGAAACCACTTTTGCACTTGTATTAGTGTGGAAAAAACACGTTTTGCACTGTGATAGTGTTGAAAAACCACTTTTCGCACTTGTGTTAGTGTTGAAAAACCACTTTTCGCACTTGTGTTAGTGTTGAAAAACCACTTTTCGCACTTGTGTTGGTGCAGGAAACCACTTTTGCACTTGTATTAGTGTGGAAAAACCACTTTTCGCACTTGTGTTAGTGTTGAAAAACCACTTTTCGCACTTGTGTTAGTGTTGAAAAACCACTTTTCGCACTTGTGTTGGTGCAGTAAACCACTTTTGCACTTGTATTAGTGTGGAAAAAACACTTTTTGCACTTGTGATAGTGTTGAAAAACCACATTTCGCACTTGTGTTAGTGTTGAAAAACCACTTTTCACACTTGTGTTGGTGCAGGAAACCACTTTTGCACTTGTATTAGTGTGGAAAAACCACTTTTCGCACTTGTGTTAGTGTTGAAAAACCACTTTTCGCACTTTTGTTAGTGTTGAAAAACCACTTTTCGCACTTGTGTTGGTGCAGGAAACCACTTTTGCACTTGTATTAGTGTGGAAAAAACACTTTTTGCACTTGTGATAGTGTTGAAAAAGCACTTTTCGCACTTGTGTTAGTGTTGAAAAACCACTTTTCGCACTTGTGTTAGTGTTGAAAAACCACTTTTCGCACTTGTGTTGGTGCAGGAAACTACTTTTGCACTTGTATTAGTGTGGAAAAACCACTTTTCGCACTTGTGTTAGTGTTGAAAAACCACTTTTCGCACTTTTGTTAGTGTTGAAAAACCACTTTTCGCACTTGTGTTGGTGCAGGAAACCACTTTTGCACTTGTATTAGTGTGGAAAAAACACTTTTTGCACTTGTGATAGTGTTGAAAAAGCACTTTTCGCACTTGTGTTAGTGTTGAAAAACCACTTTTCGCACTTGTGTTAGTGTTGAAAAACCACTTTTTTCGCACTTGTGTTGGTGCAGGAAACCACTTTTGCACTTGTATTCGTGTGGAAAAACCACTTTTCGCACTTGTGTTAGTGTTGAAAAACCACTTTTCGCACTTGTGTTAGTGTTGAAAAACCACTTTTCGCACTTGTGTTGGTGCAGGAAACCACTTTTGCACTTGTATTAGCGTGGAAAAAACGCTTTTTGCACTTGTGATAGTGTTGAAAAACCACTTTTCGCACTTGTGTTAGTGTTGAAAAACCACTTTTCGCACTTGTGTTGGTGCAGGAAACCACTTTTGCACTTGTATTAGCGTGGAAAAAACGCTTTTTGCACTTGTGATAGTGTTGAAAAACCACTTTTCGCACTTGTGTTAGTGTTGAAAAACCACTTTTCGCACTTGTGTTGGTGCAGGAAACCACTTTTGCACTTGTATTAGTGTGGAAAAAACACTTTTTGCACTTGTGATAGTGTGGAAAAAACCACTTTTCGCACTTGTGTTAGTGTTGAAAAACCACTTTTCGCACTTGGGTTGGTGCAGGAAACCACTTTTGCACTTGTATTAGTGTGGAAAAAACACTTTTTGCACTTGTGATAGTGTTGAAAAACCACTTTTGCACTTGTAATAGTGTGGAAAAAACACTTATTCGCACTTGTGTTAGTGTTGAAAAACCACTTTTCGCACTTGTGTTAGTGTTGAAAAACCACTTTTCGCACTTGTGTTAGTGTTGAAAAACCACTTTTCGCACTTGTGTTAGTGTTGAAAAAACACTTTTGCACTTGTATTAGTGTGGAAAAAACACTTATTCGCACTTGTGTTAGTGTTGAAAAACCACTTTTCGCACTTGTGTTAGTGTTGAAAAACCACTTTTTGCACTTGTGATAGTGTTGAAAAACCACTTTTCGCATTTGTGTTAGTGTTGAAAAACCACTTTTCACACTTGTGTTAGTGTTGTAAAACCACTTTTCGCATTTGTGTTGGTGCAGGAAACCACTTTTGCACTTGTATTAGTGTGGAAAAAACACTTTTTGCACTTGTGTTAGTGTTGAAAAACCACTTTTCACAATTGTGTTGGTGCAGGAAACCACTTTTGCACTTGTATTAGTGTGGAAAAAACACTTTTTGCACTTGTGATAGTGTTGAAATCCACTTTTTGCACTTGTGTTAGTGTTGAAAAACCACTTTTCGCACTTGTGTTAGTGTTGAAAAACCACTTTTCGCACTTGTGTTGGTGCAGGAAACCACTTTTGCACTTGTATTAGTGTGGAAAAACACTTTTTGCACTTGTGATAGTGTTGAAAAACCACTTTTCGCACTTGTGTTAGTGTTGAAAAACCACTTTTCACACTTGTGATGGTGCAGGATACCACTTTTGCACTTTTATTAGTGTGGAAAAAACACTTTTCGCACTTGTGTTAGTGTTGAAAAACCACTTTTCGCACTTGTGTTGGTGCAGGAAACCACTTTTGCACTTGTATTAGTGTGGAAAAAACACTTTTTGCACTTGTGATAGTGTTGAAAAACCACTTTTCGCATTTGTGTTAGTGTTGAAAAAACCACTTTTCGCACTTGTGTTAGTGTTGAAAAACCACTTTTCGCACTTGTGTTGGTGCAGGAAACCACTTTTGCACTTGTATTAGTGTGGAAAAACCACTTTTCGCACTTGTGTTAGTGTTGAAAAACCACTTTTCGCACTTGTGTTAGTGTTGAAAAACCACTTTTCGCACTTGTGTTGGTGCAGTAAACCACTTTTGCACTTGTATTAGTGTGGAAAAACACTTTTTGCACTTGTGATAGTGTTGAAAAACCACATTTCGCACTTGTGTTAGTGTTGAAAAACCACTTTTCGCACTTGTGTTGGTGCAGGAAACCACTTTTGCACTTGTATTAGTGTGGAAAAACCACTTTTCGCACTTGTGTTAGTGTTGAAAAACCACTTTTTGCACTTGTGTTAGTGTTGAAAAACCACTTTTCGCTCTTGTGTTGGTGCAGGAAACCACTTTTGCACTTGTATTAGTGTGGAAAAAACACTTTTTGCACTTGTGATAGTGTTGAAAAACCACTTTTCGCACTTGTGTTAGTGTTGAAAAACCACTTTTCGCACTTGTGTTAGTGTTGAAAAACCACTTTCGCACTTGTGTTGTTGCAGGAAACCACTTTTGCACTTGTATTAGTGTGGAAAAAACACTTTTTGCACTTGTGATAGTGTTGAAAAACCACTTTTCGCACTTGTGTTAGTATTGAAAAACCACTTTTCGCACTTGTGTTGGTACAGGAAACCACTTTTGCACTTGTATTAGTGTTGAAAAACCACTTTTCGCACTTGTGTTAGTGTTGAAAAACCACTTTTCGCACTTGTGTTAGTGTTGAGAAACCACTTTTCGCACTTGTGTTGGTGCAGGAAACCACTTTTGCACTTGTATTAGTGTGGAAAAAACACTTATTCGCACTTGTGTTAGTGTTGAAAAACCACTTTTCGCACTTGTGTTAGTGTTGAAAAACCACTTTTCGCACTTGTGTTAGTGTTGAAAAACCACTTTTCGCACTTGTGTTAGTGTTGAAAAACCACTTTTGCACTTGTATTAGTGTGGAAAAAACACTTATTCGCACTTGTGTTAGTGTTGAAAAACCACTTTTCGCACTTGTGTTAGTGTTGAAAAACCACTTTTTGCACTTGTGATAGTGTTGAAAAACCACTTTTCGCACTTGTGTTAGTGTTGAAAAACCACTTTTCGCACTTGTGTTAGTGTTGAAAAACCACTTTTCGCATTTGTGTTGGTGCAGGAAACCACTTTTGCACTTGTATTAGTGTGGAAAAAACACTTTTTGCACTTGTGATAGTGTTGAAAAACCACTTTTCGCACTTGTGTTAGTGTTGAAAAACCACTTTTCGCACTTGTGTTGGTACAGGAAACCACTTTTGCACTTGTATTAGTGTGGAAAAAACCACTTTTCGCACTTGTGTTAGTGTTGAAAAACCACTTTTTGCACTTGTGTTAGTGTTGAAAAACCACTTTTCGCACTTGTGTTGGAACAGGAAACCACTTTTGCACTTGTTTTAGTGTGGAAAAAACACTTTTTGCACTTGTGATAGTGTTGAAAAACCACTTTTCGCACTTGTGTTAGTGTTGAAAACCACTTTTCGCACTTGTGTTGGTACAGGAAACCACTTTTGCACTTGTATTAGTGTGGAAAAACCACTTTTCGCACTTGTGTTAGTGTTGAAAAACCACTTTTCGCACTTGTGTTAGTGTTGAAAAACCACTTTTCGCACTTGTGTTAGTGTTGAAAAACCACTTTTCGCACTTGTGTTAGTGTTGAAAAACCACTTTTCGCACTTGTGTTGGTGCAGGAAACCACTTTTGCACTTGTATTAGTGTGGAAAAACACGTTTTGCACTGTGATAGTGTTGAAAAACCACTTTTCGCACTTGTGTTAGTGTTGAAAAACCACTTTTCGCACTTGTGTTAGTGTTGAAAAACCACTTTTCGCACTTGTGTTGGTGCAGGAAACCACTTTTGCACTTGTATTAGTGTGGAAAAAAACACTTTTTGCACTTGTGATAGTGTTGAAAAACCACTTTTCGCATTTGTATTAGTGTTGAAAAACCACTTTTCGCACTTGTGTTAGTGTTGAAAAACCACTTTTCGCACTTGTGTTGGTGCAGGAAACCACTTTTGCACTTTTATTAGTGTGGAAAAACCACTTTTCGCACTTGTGTTAGTGTTGAAAAACCACTTTTCGCACTTGTGTTAGTGTTGAAAAACCACTTTTCGCACTTGTGTTGGTGCAGTAAACCACTTTTGCACTTGTATTAGTGTGGAAAAAACACTTTTTGCACTTGTGATAGTGTTGAAAAACCACATTTCGCACTTGTGTTAGTGTTGAAAAACCACTTTTCGCACTTGTGTTGGTGCAGGAAACCACTTTTGCACTTGTATTAGTGTGGAAAAACCACTTTTCGCACTTGTGTTAGTGTTGAAAAACCACTTTTCACACTTTTGTTAGTGTTGAAAAACCACTTTTCGCACTTGTGTTGGTGCAGGAAACCACTTTTGCACTTGTATTAGTGTGGAAAAAACACTTATTCGCACTTGTGTTAGTGTTGAAAAACCACTTTTCGCACTTGTGTTAGTGTTGAAAAACCACTTTTCGCACTTGTGTTAGTGTTGAAAAACCACTTTTCGCACTTGTGTTAGTGTTGAAAAACCACTTTTGCACTTGTATTAGTGTGGAAAAAACACTTATTCGCACTTGTGTTAGTGTTGAAAAACCACTTTTCGCACTTGTGTTAGTGTTGAAAAACCACTTTTTGCACTTGTGATAGTGTTGAAAAACCACTTTTCGCACTTGTGTTAGTGTTGAAAAACCACTTTTCGCACTTGTGTTAGTGTTGAAAAACCACTTTTCGCATTTGTGTTGGTGCAGGAAACCACTTTTGCACTTGTATTAGTGTGGAAAAAACACTTTTTGCACTTGTGATAGTGTTGAAAAACCACTTTTCGCACTTGTGTTAGTGTTGAAAAACCACTTTTCGCACTTGTGTTGGTACAGGAAACCACTTTTGCACTTGTATTAGTGTGGAAAAAACCACTTTTCGCACTTGTGTTAGTGTTGAAAAACCACTTTTTGCACTTGTGTTAGTGTTGAAAAACCACTTTTCGCACTTGTGTTGGAACAGGAAACCACTTTTGCACTTGTTTTAGTGTGGAAAAAACACTTTTTGCACTTGTGATAGTGTTGAAAAACCACTTTTCGCACTTGTGTTAGTGTTGAAAACCACTTTTCGCACTTGTGTTGGCACAGGAAACCACTTTTGCACTTGTATTAGTGTGGAAAAACCACTTTTCGCACTTGTGTTGGTGCAGGAAACCACTTTTGCACTTGTATTAGTGTGGAAAAAACACGTTTTGCACTGTGATAGTGTTGAAAAACCACTTTTCGCACTTGTGTTAGTGTTGAAAAACCACTTTTCGCACTTGTGTTAGTGTTGAAAAACCACTTTTCGCACTTGTGTTGGTGCAGGAAACCACTTTTGCACTTGTATTAGTGTGGAAAAACCACTTTTCGCACTTGTGTTAGTGTTGAAAAACCACTTTTTGCACTTGTGTTAGTGTTGAAAAACCACTTTTCGCACTTGTGTTGGTGCAGTAAACCACTTTTGCACTTGTATTAGTGTGGAAAAAACACTTTTTGCACTTGTGATAGTGTTGAAAAACCACATTTCGCACTTGTGTTAGTGTTGAAAAACCACTTTTCGCACTTGTGTTGGTGCAGGAAACCACTTTTGCACTTGTATTAGTGTGGAAAAACCACTTTTCGCCCTTGTGTTAGTGTTGAAAAACCACTTTTCGCACTTTTGTTAGTGTTGAAAAACCACTTTTCGCACTTGTGTTGGTGCAGGAAACCACTTTTGCACTTGTATTAGTGTGGAAAAAACACTTTTTGCACTTGTGATAGTGTTGAAAAAGCACTTTTCGCACTTGTGTTAGTGTTGAAAAACCACTTTTCGCACTTGTGTTAGTGTTGAAAAACCACTTTTCGCACTTGTGTTGGTGCAGGAAACTACTTTTGCACTTGTGTTAGTGTTGAAAAACCACTTTTCACACTTGTGTTAGTGTTGAAAAACCACTTTTTGCACTTGTGATAGTGTTGAAAAACCACTTTTCGCACTTGTGTTAGTGTTGAAAAACCACTTTTCGCACTTGTGTTAGTGTTGAAAAACCACTTTTCGTATTTGTGTTGGTGCAGGAAACCACTTTTGCACTTGTATTAGTGTGGAAAAAACACTTTTTGCACTTGTGATAGTGTTGAAAAACCACTTTTCGCACTTGTGTTAGTGTTGAAAAACCACTTTTCGCACTTGTGTTGGTACAGGAAACCACTTTTGCACTTGTATTAGTGTGGAAAAAACCACTTTTCGCACTTGTGTTAGTGTTGAAAAACCACTTTTTGCACTTGTGTTAGTGTTGAAAAACCACTTTTCGCACTTGTGTTGGAACAGGAAACCACTTTTGCACTTGTTTTAGTATGGAAAAAACACTTTTTGCACTTGTGATAGTGTTGAAAAACCACTTTTCGCACTTGTGTTAGTGTTGAAAACCACTTTTCGCACTTGTGTTGGCACAGGAAACCACTTTTGCACTTGTATTAGTGTGGAAAAACCACTTTTCGCACTTGTGTTAGTGTTGAAAAACCACTTTTCGCACTTGTGTTAGTGTTGAAAAACCACTTTTCGCACTTGTGTTAGTGTTGAAAAACCACTTTTCGCACTTGTGTTAGTGTTGAAAAACCACTTTTCGCACTTGTGTTGGTGCAGGAAACCACTTTTGCACTTGTATTAGTGTGGAAAAAACACGTTTTGCACTGTGATAGTGTTGAAAAACCACTTTTCGCACTTGTGTTAGTGTTGAAAAACCACTTTTCGCACTTGTCTTAGTGTTGAAAAACCACTTTTCGCACTTGTGTTGGTGCAGGAAACCACTTTTGCACTTGTATTAGTGTGGAAAAACCACTTTTCGCACTTGTGTTAGTGTTGAAAAACCACTTTTCGCACTTGTGTTAGTGTTGAAAAACCACTTTTCACACTTGTGTTGGTGCAGTAAACCACTTTTGCACTTGTATTAGTGTGGAAAAAACACTTTTTGCACTTGTGATAGTGTTGAAAAACCACATTTCGCACTTGTGTTAGTGTTGAAAAACCACTTTTCACACTTGTGTTGGTGCAGGAAACCACTTTTGCACTTGTATTAGTGTGGAAAAACCACTTTTCGCACTTGTGTTAGTGTTGAAAAACCACTTTTCGCACTTTTGTTAGTGTTGAAAAACCACTTTTCGCACTTGTGTTGGTGCAGGAAACCACTTTTGCACTTGTATTAGTGTGGAAAAAACACTTTTTGCACTTGTGATAGTGTTGAAAAAGCACTTTTCGCACTTGTGTTAGTGTTGAAAAACCACTTTTCGCACTTGTGTTAGTGTTGAAAAACCACTTTTCGCACTTGTGTTGGTGCAGGAAACTACTTTTGCACTTGTATTAGTGTGGAAAAACCACTTTTCGCACTTGTGTTAGTGTTGAAAAACCACTTTTTGCACTTGTGTTAGTGTTGAAAAACCACTTTTCGCTCTTGTGTTGGTGCAGGAAACCACTTTTGCACTTGTATTAGTGTGGAAAAAACACTTTTTGCACTTGTGATAGTGTTGAAAAACCACTTTTCGCACTTGTGTTAGTGTTGAAAAACCACTTTTCGCACTTGTGTTAGTGTTGAAAAACCACTTTTCGCACTTGTGTTGTTGCAGGAAACCACTTTTGCACTTGTATTAGTGTGGAAAAGACACTTTTTGCACTTGTGATAGTGTTGAAAAACCACTTTTCGCACTTGTGTTAGTATTGAAAAACCACTTTTCGCACTTGTGTTGGTACAGGAAACCACTTTTGCACTTGTATTAGTGTGGTAAAAACCACTTTTCGCACTTGTGTTAGTGTTGAAAAACCACTTTTCGCACTTGGGTTGGTGCAGGAAACCACTTTTGCACTTGTATTAGTGTGGAAAAAACACTTTTTGCACTTGTGATAGTGTTGAAAAACCACTTTTCACACTTGTGTTAGTGTTGAAAAACCACTTTTCGCACTTGTGTTGGTACAGGAAACCACTTTTGCACTTGTATTAGTGTGGAAAAAACCACTTTTCGCACTTGTGTTAGTGTTGAAAAACTACTGTTCGCACTTGTGTTAGTGTTGAAAAACCACTTTTCGCACTTGTGTTGGAACAGGAAACCACTTTTGCACTTGTATTAGTGTGGATAAAACACTTTTTGCACTTGTGATAGTGTTGAAAAACCACTTTTTGCACTTGTGTTAGTGTTGAAAACCACTTTTCGCACTTGTGTTGGTACAGGAAACCACTTTTGCACTTGTATTAGTGTGGAAAAACCACTTTTCGCACTTGTGTTAGTGTTGAAAAACCACTTTTCGCACTTGTGTTAGTGTTGAAAAACCACTTTTCGAAATTGTGTTAGTGTTGAAAAACCACTTTTCGCACTTGTGTTAGTGTTGAAAAACCACTTTTCGCACTTGTGTTGGTGCAGGAAACCACTTTTGCACTTGTATTAGTGTGGAAAAAACACGTTTTGCACTGTGATAGTGTTGAAAAACCACTTTTCGCACTTGTGTTAGTGTTGAAAAACCACTTTTCGCACTTGTTAGTGTTGAAAAACCACTTTTCGCACTTGTGTTGGTGCAGGAAACCACTTTTGCACTTGTATTAGTGGGCAAAAACACTTTTTGCACTTGTGATAGTGTTGAAAAACCACTTTTCACACTTGTGTTAGTGTTGAAAAACCACTTTTCGCACTTGTGTTCGTGCAGGAAACCACTTTTGCACTTGTATTAGTGTGGAAAAAACAATTTTTGCACTTGTGATAGTGTTGAAAAACCACTTTTCGCACTTGTGTTAGTGTTGAAAAACCACTTTTCGCACTTGTGTTGGTGCAGGAAACCACTTTTGCACTTGTATTAGTGTGGAAAAACCACTTTTCGCACTTGTGTTACTGTTGAAAAACCACTTTTCGCACTTGTGTTGGTGCAGGAAACCACTTTTGCACTTGTATTAGTGTGGAAAAAACACTTTTTGCACTTGTGATAGTGTTGAAAAACCACTTTTCGCACTTGTGTTAGTGTTGAAAAACCACTTTTCGCACTTGTGTTCGTGCAGGAAACCACTTTTGCACTTGTATTAGTGTGGAAAAACCACTTTTTGCACTTGTGTTAGTGTTGAAAAACCACTTTTCGCACTTTTGTTAGTGTTGAAAAACCACTTTTCGCACTTGTGTTGGTGCAGGAAACCACTTTTGCACTTGTATTAGTGTGGAAAAAACACTTTTTGCACTTGTGATAGTGTTGAAAAAGCTCTTTTCGCACTTGTGTTAGTGTTGAAAAACCACTTTTCGCACTTGTGTTAGTGTTGAAAAACCACTTTTCGCACTTGTGTTCGTGCAGGAAACCACTTTTGCACTTGTATTAGTGTGGAAAAAACACTTTTTGCACTTGTGATAGTGTTGAAAAACCACTTTTCGCACTTGTGTTAGTGTTGAAAAACCACTTTTCGCACTTGTGTTGGTACAGGAAACCACTTTTGCACTTGTATTAGTGTGGAAAAAACCACTTTTCGCACTTGTGTTAGTGTTGAAAAACCACTTTTTGCACTTGTGTTAGTGTTGAAAAACCACTTTTCGCACTTGTGTTGGAACAGGAAACCACTTTTGCACTTGTTTTAGTGTGGAAAAAACACTTTTTGCACTTGTGATAGTGTTGAAAAACCACTTTTCGCACTTGTGTTAGTGTTGAAAACCACTTTTCGCACTTGTGTTGGCACAGGAAACCACTTTTGCACTTGTATTAGTGTGGAAAAACCACTTTTCGCACTTGTGTTAGTGTTGAAAAACCACTTTTCGCACTTGTGTTAGTGTTGAAAAACCACTTTTCGCACTTGTGTTAGTGTTGAAAAACCACTTTTCGCACTTGTGTTAGTGTTGAAAAACCACTTTTCGCACTTGTGTTGGTGCAGGAAACCACTTTTGCACTTGTATTAGTGTGGAAAAAACACGTTTTGCACTGTGATAGTGTTGAAAAACCACTTTTCGCACTTGTGTTAGTGTTGAAAAACCACTTTTCGCACTTGTGTTAGTGTTGAAAAACCACTTTTCGCACTTGTGTTGGTGCAGGAAACCACTTTTGCACTTGTATTAGTGTGGAAAAACCACTTTTCGCACTTGTGTTAGTGTTGAAAAACCACTTTTCGCACTTGTGTTAGTGTTGAAAAACCACTTTTCGCACTTATGTTGGTGCAGTAAACCACTTTTGCACTTGTATTAGTGTGGAAAAAACACTTTTTGCACTTGTGATAGTGTTGAAAAACCACATTTCGCACTTGTGTTAGTGTTGAAAAACCACTTTTCGCACTTGTGTTGGTGCAGGAAACCACTTTTGCACTTGTATTAGTGTGGAAAAACCACTTTTTGCACTTGTGTTAGTGTTGAAAAACCACTTTTCGCACTTTTGTTAGTGTTGAAAAACCACTTTTCGCACTTGTGTTGGTGCAGGAAACCACTTTTGCACTTGTATTAGTGTGGAAAAAACACTTTTTGCACTTGTGATAGTGTTGAAAAAGCACTTTTCGCACTTGTGTTAGTGTTGAAAAACCACTTTTCGCACTTGTGTTAGTGTTGAAAAACCACTTTTCGCACTTGTGTTGGTGCAGGAAACTACTTTTGCACTTGTATTAGTGTGGAAAAACCACTTTTCGCACTTGCGTTAGTGTTGAAAAACCACTTTTTGCACTTGTGTTAGTGTTGAAAAACCACTTTTCGCTCTTGTGTTGGTGCAGGAAACCACTTTTGCACTTGTATTAGTGTGGAAAAAACACTTTTTGCACTTGTGATAGTGTTGAAAAACCACTTTTCGCACTTGTGTTAGTGTTGAAAAACCACTTTTCGCACTTGTGTTAGTGTTGAAAAACCACTTTTCGCACTTGTGTTGTTGCAGGAAACCACTTTTGCACTTGTATTAGTGTGGAAAAGACACTTTTTGCACTTGTGATAGTGTTGAAAAACCACTTTTCGCACCTGTGTTAGTATTGAAAAACCACTTTTCGCACTTGTGTTGGTACAGGAAACCACTTTTGCACTTGTATTAGTGTGGAAAAAACCACTTTTCGCACTTGTGTTAGTGTTGAAAAACCACTTTTCGCACTTGGGTTGGTGCAGGAAACCACTTTTGCACTTGTATTAGTGTGGAAAAAACACTTTTTGCACTTGTGATAGTGTTGAAAAACCACTTTTCACACTTGTGTTAGTGTTGAAAAACCACTTTTCGCACTTGTGTTGGTACAGGAAACCACTTTTGCACTTGTATTAGTGTGGAAAAAACCACTTTTCGCACTTGTGTTAGTGTTGAAAAACCACTTTTCGCACTTGTGTTAGTGTTGAAAAACCACTTTTCGCACTTGTGTTGGAACAGGAAACCACTTTTGCACTTGTATTAGTGTGGATAAAACACTTTTTGCACTTGTGATAGTGTTGAAAAACCACTCTTTGCACTTGTGTTAGTGTTGAAAACCACTTTTCGCACTTGTGTTGGTACAGGAAACCACTTTTGCACTTGTATTAGTGTGGAAAAACCACTTTTCGCACTTGTGTTAGTGTTGAAAAACCACTTTTCGCACTTGTGTTAGTGTTGAAAAACCACTTTTCGCACTTGTGTTAGTGTTGAAAAACCACTTTTCGCACTTGTGTTAGTGTTGAAAAACCACTTTTCGCACTTGTGTTGGTGCAGGAAACCACTTTTGCACTTGTATTAGTGTGGAAAAAACACGTTTTGCACTGTGATAGTGTTGAAAAACCACTTTTCGCACTTGTGTTAGTGTTGAAAAACCACTTTTCGCACTTGTTAGTGTTGAAAAACCACTTTTCGCACTTGTTTTGGTGCAGGAAACCACTTTTGCACTTGTATTAGTGTGGAAAAAACACTTTTTGCACTTGTGATAGTGTTGAAAAACCACTTTTCACACTTGTGTTAGTGTTGAAAAACCACTTTTCGCACTTGTGTTGGTGCAGGAAACCACTTTTGCACTTGTATTAGTGTGGAAAAAACACTTTTTGCACTTGTGATAGTGTTGAAAAACCACTTTTCGCACTTGTGTTAGTGTTGAAAAACCACTTTTCGCACTTGTGTTGGTGCAGGAAACCACTTTTGCACTTGTATTAGTGTGGAAAAACCACTTTTCGCACTTGTGTTACTGTTGAAAAACCACTTTTCGCACTTGTGTTGGTGCAGGAAACCACTTTTGCACTTGTATTAGTGTGGAAAAAACACTTTTTGCACTTGTGATAGTGTTGAAATCCACTTTTCGCACTTGTGTTAGTGTTGAAAAACCACTTTTCGCACTTGTGCTAGTGTTGAAAAACCACTTTTCGCACTTGTGTTAGTGTTGAAAAACCACTGTTCGCACTTGTGTTGGTGCAGGAAACCACTTTTGCACTTGTATTAGTGTGGAAAAAACACTTTTTGCACCTGTGATAGTGTTGAAAACCACTTTTCGCACTTGTGTTAGTGTTGAAAAACCACTTTTTGCACTTGTGTTAGTGTTGAAAAACCACTTTTCGCACTTGTGTTGGTGCAGGAAACCACTTTTGCACTTGTATTAGTGTGGAAAAAAACACTTTTTGCACTTGTGTTAGTGTTGAAAAACCACTTTTCACACTTGTGATGGTGCAGGAAACCACTTTTGCACTTTTATTAGTGTGGAAAAAACACTTTTCGCACTTGTGTTAGTGTTGAAAAACCACTTTTCGCACTTGTGTTAGTGTTGAAAAACCACTTTTCGCACTTGTGTTGGTGCAGGAAACCACTTTTGCACTTGTATTAGTGTGGAAAAACCACTTTTCGCACTTGTGTTAGTGTTGAAAAACCACTTTTCGCACTTGTGTTAGTGTTGAAAAACCACTTTTCGCACTTGTGTTGGTGCAGGAAACCACTTTTGCACTTGTATTAGTGTGGAAAAAACACTTTTTGCACTTGTGATAGTGTTGAAAAACCACTTTTCGCACTTCTGTTAGTGTTGAAAAACCACTTTTTGCACTTGTGTTAGTGTTGAAAAACCACTTTTCGCACTTGTGTTGGTGCAGGGAACCACTTTTGCACTTGTATTAGTGTGGAAAAAACACTTTTTGCACTTGTGATAGTGTTGAAAAACCACTTTTCGCACTTGTGTTAGTGTTGAAAAACCACTTTTCGCACATGTGTTAGTGTTGAAAAACCACTTTTCGCACTTGTGTTGGTGCAGGAAACCACTTTTGCACTTGTATTAGTGTGGAAAAAACACGTTTTGCACTGGTGATAGTGTTGAAAAACCACTTTTCGCACTTGTGTTAGTATTGAAAAACCACTTTTCGCACTTGTGTTGGTGCAGGAAACCACTTTTGCACTTGTATTAGTGTGGAAAAAACACTTTTTGCACTTGTGATAGTGTTGAAAAACCACTTTTCACACTTGTGTTAGTGTTGAAAAACCACTTTTCGCACTTGTGTTGGTACAGGAAACCACTTTTGCACTTGTATTAGTGTGGAAAAAACCACTTTTCGCACTTGTGTTAGTGTTGAAAAACCACTTTTCGCACTTGTGTTAGTGTTGAAAAACCACTTTTCGCACTTGTGTTGGAACAGGAAACCACTTTTGCACTTGTATTAGTGTGGATAAAACACTTTTTGCACTTGTGATAGTGTTGAAAAACCACTCTTTGCACTTGTGTTAGTGTTGAAAACCACTTTTCGCACTTGTGTTGGTACAGGAAACCACTTTTGCACTTGTATTAGTGTGGAAAAACCACTTTTCGCACTTGTGTTAGTGTTGAAAAACCACTTTTCGCACTTGTGTTAGTGTTGAAAAACCACTTTTCGCACTTGTGTTAGTGTTGAAAAACCACTTTTCGCACTTGTGTTAGTGTTGAAAAACCACTTTTCGCACTTGTGTTGGTGCAGGAAACCACTTTTGCACTTGTATTAGTGTGGAAAAAACACGTTTTGCACTGTGATAGTGTTGAAAAACCACTTTTCGCACTTGTGTTAGTGTTGAAAAACCACTTTTCGCACTTGTTAGTGTTGAAAAACCACTTTTCGCACTTGTTTTGGTGCAGGAAACCACTTTTGCACTTGTATTAGTGTGGAAAAAACACTTTTTGCACTTGTGATAGTGTTGAAAAACCACTTTTCACACTTGTGTTAGTGTTGAAAAACCACTTTTCGCACTTGTGTTGGTGCAGGAAACCACTTTTGCACTTGTATTAGTGTGGAAAAAACACTTTTTGCACTTGTGATAGTGTTGAAAAACCACTTTTCGCACTTGTGTTAGTGTTGAAAAACCACTTTTCGCACTTGTGTTGGTGCAGGAAACCACTTTTGCACTTGTATTAGTGTGGAAAAACCACTTTTCGCACTTGTGTTACTGTTGAAAAACCACTTTTCGCACTTGTGTTGGTGCAGGAAACCACTTTTGCACTTGTATTAGTGTGGAAAAAACACTTTTTGCACTTGTGATAGTGTTGAAATCCACTTTTCGCACTTGTGTTAGTGTTGAAAAACCACTTTTCGCACTTGTGCTAGTGTTGAAAAACCACTTTTCGCACTTGTGTTAGTGTTGAAAAACCACTGTTCGCACTTGTGTTGGTGCAGGAAACCACTTTTGCACTTGTATTAGTGTGGAAAAAACACTTTTTGCACCTGTGATAGTGTTGAAAACCACTTTTCGCACTTGTGTTAGTGTTGAAAAACCACTTTTTGCACTTGTGTTAGTGTTGAAAAACCACTTTTCGCACTTGTGTTGGTGCAGGAAACCACTTTTGCACTTGTATTAGTGTGGAAAAAAACACTTTTTGCACTTGTGTTAGTGTTGAAAAACCACTTTTCACACTTGTGATGGTGCAGGAAACCACTTTTGCACTTTTATTAGTGTGGAAAAAACACTTTTCGCACTTGTGTTAGTGTTGAAAAACCACTTTTCGCACTTGTGTTAGTGTTGAAAAACCACTTTTCGCACTTGTGTTGGTGCAGGAAACCACTTTTGCACTTGTATTAGTGTGGAAAAACCACTTTTCGCACTTGTGTTAGTGTTGAAAAACCACTTTTCGCACTTGTGTTAGTGTTGAAAAACCACTTTTCGCACTTGTGTTGGTGCAGGAAACCACTTTTGCACTTGTATTAGTGTGGAAAAAACACTTTTTGCACTTGTGATAGTGTTGAAAAACCACTTTTCGCACTTCTGTTAGTGTTGAAAAACCACTTTTTGCACTTGTGTTAGTGTTGAAAAACCACTTTTCGCACTTGTGTTGGTGCAGGGAACCACTTTTGCACTTGTATTAGTGTGGAAAAAACACTTTTTGCACTTGTGATAGTGTTGAAAAACCACTTTTCGCACTTGTGTTAGTGTTGAAAAACCACTTTTCGCACATGTGTTAGTGTTGAAAAACCACTTTTCGCACTTGTGTTGGTGCAGGAAACCACTTTTGCACTTGTATTAGTGTGGAAAAAACACGTTTTGCACTGGTGATAGTGTTGAAAAACCACTTTTCGCACTTGTGTTAGTATTGAAAAACCACTTTTCGCACTTGTGTTGGTGCAGGAAACCACCTTTGCACTTGTATTAGTGTGGAAAAAGCACTTTTCACACTTGTGTTAGTGTTGAAAAACCACTTTTCGCACTTGTGTTAGTGTTGAAAAAACACTTTTCCCACTTGTGTTGGTGCAGGAAACCACTTTTGCACTTGTATTAGTGTGGAAAAAACACTTTTTGCACTTGTGATAGTGTTGAAAAACGACTTTTTGCACTTGTGTTAGTGTTGAAAAACCACTTTTCGTACTTGTGTTGGTGCAGGAAACCACTTTTGCACTTGTATTAGTGTGGAAAAACCACTTTTCGCACTTGTGTTAGTGTTGAAAAACCACTTTTCGCACTTGTGTTAGTGTTGAAAAACCACTGCTCGCACTTGTGTTGGTGCAGGAAACCACTTTTGCACTTGTATTAGTGTGGAAAAAACACTTTTTGCACTTGTGATAGTGTTGAAAAACCACTTTTCGCACTTGTGTTAGTGTTGAAAAACCACTTTTCGCACTGTGTTAGTGTTGAAAACCACTTTTCGCACTTGTGTTGGAACAGGAAACCACTTTTGCACTTGTTTTAGTGTGGAAAAAACACTTTTTGCACTTGTGATAGTGTTGAAAAACCACTTTTCGCACTTGTGTTAGTGTTGAAAACCACTTTTCGCACTTGTGTTGGCACAGGAAACCACTTTTGCACTTGTATTAGTGTGGAAAAACCACTTTTCGCACTTGTGTTAGTGTTGAAAAACCACTTTTCGCACTTGTGTTAGTGTTGAAAAACCACTTTTCGCACTTGTGTTAGTGTTGAAAAACCACTTTTCGCACTTGTGTTGGTGCAGGAAACCACTTTTGCACTTGTATTAGTGTGGAAAAAACACGTTTTGCACTGTGATAGTGTTGAAAAACCACTTTTCGCACTTGTGTTAGTGTTGAAAAACCACTTTTCGCACTTGTGTTAGTGTTGAAAAACCACTTTTCGCACTTGTGTTGGTGCAGGAAACCACTTTTGCACTTGTATTAGTGTGGAAAAACCACTTTTCGCACTTGTGTTAGTGTTGAAAAACCACTTTTCGCACTTGTGTTAGTGTTGAAAAACCACTTTTCGCACTTGTGTTGGTGCAGTAAACCACTTTTGCACTTGTATTAGTGTGGAAAAAACACTTTTTGCACTTGTGATAGTGTTGAAAAACCACATTTCGCACTTGTGTTAGTGTTGAAAAACCACTTTTCGCACTTGTGTTGGTGCAGGAAACCACTTTTGCACTTGTATTAGTGTG
Organism: Myxine glutinosa; assembly: GCF_964187855.1. NCBI lineage: Eukaryota > Metazoa > Chordata > Myxini > Myxiniformes > Myxinidae > Myxine > Myxine glutinosa. Next base: position 21,418 of record NW_027618096.1, on the reverse strand, counting down.
GAAAAACCACTTTTCGCACTTGTGTTAGTGTTGAAAAACCACTTTTCGCACTTTTGTTAGTGTTGAAAAACCACTTTTCGCACTTGTGTTGGTGCAGGAAACCACTTTTGCACTTGTATTAGTGTGGAAAAAACACTTTTTGCACTTGTGATAGTGTTGAAAAAGCACTTTTCGCACTTGTGTTAGTGTTGAAAAACCACTTTTCGCACTTGTGTTAGTGTTGAAAAACCACTTTTCTCACTTGTGTTGGTGCAGGAAACTACTTTTGCACTTGTATTAGTGTGGAAAAACCACTTTTCGCACTTGTGTTAGTGTTGAAAAACCACTTTTTGCACTTGTGTTAGTGTTGAAAAACCACTTTTCGCTCTTGTGTTGGTGCAGGAAACCACTTTTGCACTTGTATTAGTGTGGAAAAACCACTTTTCGCACTTGTGTTACTGTTGAAAAACCACTTTTCGCACTTGTGTTGGTGCAGGAAACCACTTTTGCACTTGTATTAGTGTGGAAAAAACACTTTTTGCACTTGTGATAGTGTTGAAATCCACTTTTCGCACTTGTGTTAGTGTTGAAAAACCACTTTTCGCACTTGTGCTAGTGTTGAAAAACCACTTTTCGCACTTGTGTGAGTGTTGAAAAACCACTGTTCGCACTTGTGTTGGTGCAGGAAACCACTTTTGCACTTGTATTAGTGTGGAAAAAACACTTTTTGCACTTGTGATAGTGTTGAAAACCACTTTTCGCACTTGTGTTAGTGTTGAAAAACCACTTTTTGCACTTGTGTTAGTGTTGAAAAACCACTTTTCGCACTTGTGTTGGTGCAGGAAACCACTTTTGCACTTGTATTAGTGTGGAAAAAAACACTTTTTGCACTTGTGTTAGTGTTGAAAAACCACTTTTCACACTTGTGATGGTGCAGGAAACCACTTTTGCACTTTTATTAGTGTGGAAAAAACCCTTTTCGCACTTGTGTTAGTGTTGAAAAACCACTTTTCGCACTTGTGTTAGTGTTGAAAAACCACTTTTCGCACTTGTGTTGGTGCAGGAAACCACTTTTGCACTTGTATTAGTGTGGAAAAACACTTTTTGCACTTGTGATAGTGTTGAAAAACCACTTTTCGCACTTGTGTTAGTGTTGAAAAACCACTTTTCACACTTGTGATGGTGCAGGATACCACTTTTGCACTTTTATTAGTGTGGAAAAAACACTTTTCGCACTTGTGTTAGTGTTGAAAAACCACTTTTCGCACTTGTGTTGGTGCAGGAAACCACTTTTGCACTTGTATTAGTGTGGAAAAAACACTTTTTGCACTTGTGATAGTGTTGAAAAACCACTTTTCGCATTTGTGTTAGTGTTGAAAAACCACTTTTCGCACTTGTGTTAGTGTTGAAAAACCACTTTTCGCACTTGTGTTGGTGCAGGAAACCACTTTTGCACTTGTATTAGTGTGGAAAAACCACTTTTCGCACTTGTGTTAGTGTTGAAAAACCACTTTTCGCACTTGTGTTAGTGTTGAAAAACCACTTTTCGCACTTGTGTTGGTGCAGTAAACCACTTTTGCACTTGTATTAGTGTGGAAAAACACTTTTTGCACTTGTGATAGTGTTGAAAAACCACATTTCGCACTTGTGTTAGTGTTGAAAAACCACTTTTCGCACTTGTGTTGGTGCAGGAAACCACTTTTGCACTTTTATTAGTGTGAAAAACCACTTTTCGCACTTGTGTTAGTGTTGAAAAACCACTTTTTGCACTTGTGTTAGTGTTGAAAAACCACTTTTCGCTCTTGTGTTGGTGCAGGAAACCACTTTTGCACTTGTATTAGTGTGGAAAAAACACTTTTTGCACTTGTGATAGTGTTGAAAAACCACTTTTCGCACTTGTGTTAGTGTTGAAAAACCACTTTTCGCACTTGTGTTAGTGTTGAAAAACCACTTTTCGCACTTGTGTTGTTGCAGGAAACCACTTTTGCACTTGTATTAGTGTGGAAAAAACACTTTTTGCACTTGTGATAGTGTTGAAAAACCACTTTTCGCACTTGTGTTAGTATTGAAAAACCACTTTTCGCACTTGTGTTAGTGTTGAAAAACCACTTTTCGCACTTGTGTTAGTGTTGAAAAACCACTTTTCGCACTTGTGTTGGTGCAGGAAACCACTTTTGCACTTGTATTAGTGTGGAAACACCACTTTTCGCACTTGTGTTAATGTTGAAAAACCACTTTTCGCACTTGTGTTAGTGTTGAAAAACCACTTTTCGCACTTGTGTTGGTGCAGGAAACCACTTTTGCAGTTGTATTAGTGTGGAAAAAACACTTTTTGCACTTGTGATAGTGTTGAAAAACCACTTTTCGCACTTCTGCTAGTGTTGAAAAACCACTTTTCGCACTTGTGTTAGTGTTGAAAACCACTTTTCGCACTTGTGTTGGTGCAGGAAACCACTTTTGCACTTGTATTGGTGTGGAAAAAACACTTTTTGCACTTGTGATAGTGTTGAAAAACCACTTTTCGCACTTGTGTTAGTGTTGAAAAACCACTTTTCGCACTTGTGTTAGTGTTGAAAAACAACTTTTCGCACATGTGTTGGTGCAGGAAACCACTTTTGCACTTGTATTAGTGTGGAAAAAACACTTTTTGCACTTGTGATAGTGTTGAAAAACCACTTTTCGCACCTGTGTTAGTGTTGAAAAACCACTTTTCGCACTTGTGTTGGTGCAGGAAACCACTTTTGCACTTGTATTAGTGTGGAAAAAACACTTTTCGCACTCGTGTTAGTGTTGAAAAACCACATTTCGCACTTGTGTTAGTGTTGAAAAACCACTTTTCGCACTTGTGTTGGTGCAGGAAACCACTTTTGCAGTTGTATTAGTGTGGAAAAAACACTTTTTGCACTTGTGATAGTGTTGAAAAACCACTTTTCGCACTTGTGTTAGTATTGAAAAACCACTTTTCGCACTTGTGTTAGTGTTGAAAAACCACTTTTCGCACTTGTGTTGGTGCAGGAAACCACTTTTGCACTTGTATTAGTGTGGAAAAAACACTTTTTGCACTTGTGATAGTGTTGAAAAACCACTTTTCGCACTTGTGTTAGTGTTGAAAAACCACTTTTCGCACTTGTGATAGTGCAGGAAACCACTTTTGCACTTGTATTAGTGTGGAAAAACCACTTTTCGCACTTGTGTTAGTGTTGAAAAACCACTTTTCGCACTTGTGTTAGTGTTGAAAAACCACTTTTCGCACTTGTGTTGGTGCAGGAAACTACTTTTGCACTTGTATTAGTGTGGAAAAAACACTTTTTGCACTTGTGATAGTGTTGAAAAACCACTTTTCGCACTTGTGTTAGTGTTGAAAAACCACTTTTCGCACTTGTGTTGGTGCAGGAAACCACTTTTGCACTTGTATTAGTGTGGAAAAACCACTTTTCGCACTTGTGTTAATGTTGAAAAACCACTTTTCGCACTTGTGTTAGTGTTGAAAAACCACTTTTCGCACTTGTGTTGGTGCAGGAAACCACTTTTGCAGTTGTATTAGTGTGGAAAAAACACTTTTTGCACTTGTGATAGTGTTGAAAAACCACTTTTCGCACTTCTGTTAGTGTTGAAAAACCACTTTTCGCACTTGTGTTAGTATTGAAAACCACTTTTCGCACTTGTGTTGGTGCAGGAAACCACTTTTGCACTTGTATTGGTGTGGAAAAAACACTTTTTGCACGTGTCATAGTGTTGAAAAACCACTTTCCGCACTTGTGTTAGTGTTGAAAAACCACTTTTCGCACTTGTGTTAGTGTTGAAAAACCACTTTTCGCACATGTGTTGGTGCAGGAAACCACTTTTGCACTTGTATTAGTGTGGAAAAAACACTTTTTGCACTTGTGATAGTGTTGAAAAACCACTTTTCGCACCTGTGTTAGTGTTGAAAAACCACTTTTCGCACTTGTGTTGGTGCAGGAAACCACTTTTGCACTTGTACTAGTGTGGAAAAAACACTTCTCACACTCGTGTTAGTGTTGAAAAACCACTTTTCGCACTTGTGTTAGTGTTGAAAAACCACTTTTCGCACTTGTGTAGGTGCAGGAAACCACTTTTGCACTTGTATTAGTGTGGAAAAACCACTTTTCGCACTTGTGTTAGTGTTGAAAAACCACTTTTCGCACTTGTGTTGGTGCAGGAAACCACTTTTGCACTTGTATTAGTGTGGAAAAACCACTTTTCGCACTTGTGTTAGTGTTGAAAAACCACTTTTCGCACTTGTGTTAGTGTTGAAAAACCACTTTTCGCACTTGTGTTGGTGCAGGAAACCACTTTTGCACTTGTATTAGTGTGGAAAAAACACTTTTCACTCTTGTGTTAGTGTTGAAAAACCACTTTTCGCACTTGTGTTAGTGTTGAAAAACCACTTTTCGCACTTGTGTTGGTGCAGGAAACCACTTTTGCACTTGTATTAGTGTGGAAAAAACACTTTTCACACTTGTGTTAGTGTTGAAAAACCACTTTTCGCACTTGTGTTAGTGTTGAAAAAACACTTTTCCCACTTGTGTTGGTGCAGGAAACCACTTTTGCACTTGTATTAGTGTGGAAAAAAACACTTTTTGCACTTGTGATAGTGTTGAAAAACCACTTTTCGTACTTGTGTTGGTGCAGGAAACCACTTTTGCACTTGTATTAGTGTGGAAAAACCACTTTTTGCACTTGTGTTAGTGTTGAAAAACCACTTTTCGCACTTGTGTTAGTGTTGAAAAACCACTTTTCGCACTTGTGTTGGTGCAGGAAACCACTTTTGCACTTGTATTAGTGTGGAAAAAACACTTTTTGCACTTGTGATGGTGTTGAAAAACCACTTTTCGCACTTGTATTAGTGTTGAAAAACCACTTTTCGCACTTGTGATAGTGCAGGAAACCACTTTTGCACTTGTATTAGTGTGGCAAAACCACTTTTCGCACTTGTGTTAGTGTTGAAAAACCACTTTTCGCACTTGTGTTAGTGTTGAAAAAACACTTTTCGCACTTGTGTTGGTGCAGGAAACCACTTTTCACTTGTATTAGTGTGGAAAAAACACTTTTTGCACTTGTGATAGTGTTGAAAAACCACTTTTCGCACTTGTGTTAGTGTTGAAAAACCACTTTTCGCACTTGTGTTGGTGCAGGAAACCACTTTTGCACTTGTATTAGTGTGGAAAAAGCACTTTTCGCACTTGTGTTAATGTTGAAAAACCACTTTTCGCACTTGTGTTAGTGTTGAAAAACCACTTTTTGCACTTGTGTTGGTGCAGGAAACCACTTTTGCATTTGTATTAGTGTGGAAAAAACACTTTTTGCACTTGTGATAGTGTTGAAAAACCACTTTTCGCACTTATGTTAGTGTTGAAAAACCACTTTTCGCACTTGTGTTAGTGTTGAAAAACCACTTTTCGCACTTGTGTTGGTGCAGGAAACCACTTTTGCACTTGTATTAGTGTGGAAAATCCACTTTTCGCACTTGTGTTAGTGTTGAAAAACCACTTTTCGCACTTGTGTTAGTGTTGAAAAACCACTTTTCGCACTTGTGTTGGTGCAGGAAACCACTTTTGCACTTGTATTAGTGTGGAAAAAACACTTTTTGCACTTGTGATAGTGTTGAAAAACCACTTTTCGCACTTGTGTTAGTGTTGAAAAACCACTTTTCGCACTTGTGTTAGTGTTGAAAACCACTTTTCGCACTTGTGTTGGTGCAGGAAACCACTTTTGCACTTGTATTAGTGTGGAAAAAACACTTTTTGCACTTGTGATAGTGTTGAAAAACCACTTTTCGCACTTGTGTTAGTGTTGAAAAACCACTTTTCGCACTTGTGTTAGTGTTGAAAAACCACTTTTCGCACATGTGTTGGTGCAGGAAACCACTTTTGCACTTGTATTAGTGTGGAAAAAACACTTTTTGCACTTGTGATAGTGTTGAAAAACCACTTTTCGCACCTGTGTTAGTGTTGAAAAACCACTTTTCGCACTTGTGTTGGTGCAGGAAACCACTTTTGCACTTGTATTAGTGTGGAAAAAACACTTTTCACACTCGTGTTAGTGTTGAAAAACCACTTTTCGCACTTGTGTTAGTGTTGAAAAACCACTTTTCGCACTTGTGTTGGTGCAGGAAACTACTTTTGCACTTGTATTAGTGTGGAAAAAACACTTTTTGCACTTGTGATAGTGTTGAAAAACCACTTTTCGCACTTGTGTTAGTGTTGAAAAACCACTTTTCGCACTTGTGTTGGTGCAGGAAACCACTTTTCGCACTTGTGTTAGTGTTGAAAAACCACTTTTCGCACTTGTGTTGGTGCAGGAAACCACTTTTGCACTTGTATTAGTGTGGAAAAAACACTTTTTGCACTTGTGTTAATGTTGAAAAACCACTTTTCGCACTTGTGTTAGTGTTGAAAAACCACTTTTCGCACTTGTGTTGGTGCAGGAAACCACTTTTGCACTTGTATTAGTGTGGAAAAAACACTTTTTGCACTTGTGATAGTGTTGAAAAACCACTTTTCGCACCTGTGTTAGTGTTGAAAAACCACTTTTCGCACTTGTGTTGGTGCAGGAAACCACTTTTGCACTTGTATTAGTGTGGAAAAAACACTTTTCGCACTCGTGTTAGTGTTGAAAAACCACATTTCGCACTTGTGTTAGTGTTGAAAAACCACTTTTCGCACTTGTGTTGGTGCAGGAAACCACTTTTGCAGTTGTATTAGTGTGGAAAAAACACTTTTTGCACTTGTGATAGTGTTGAAAAACCACTTTTCGCACTTGTGTTAGTATTGAAAAACCACTTTTCGCACTTGTGTTAGTGTTGAAAAACCACTTTTCGCACTTGTGTTGGTGCAGGAAACCACTTTTGCACTTGTATTAGTGTGGAAAAAACACTTTTTGCACTTGTGATAGTGTTGAAAAACCACTTTTCGCACTTGTGTTAGTGTTGAAAAACCACTTTTCGCACTTGTGATAGTGCAGGAAACCACTTTTGCACTTGTATTAGTGTGGAAAAACCACTTTTCGCACTTGTGTTAGTGTTGAAAAACCACTTTTCGCACTTGTGTTAGTGTTGAAAAACCACTTTTCGCACTTGTGTTGGTGCAGGAAACTACTTTTGCACTTGTATTAGTGTGGAAAAAACACTTTTTGCACTTGTGATAGTGTTGAAAAACCACTTTTCGCACTTGTGTTAGTGTTGAAAAACCACTTTTCGCACTTGTGTTGGTGCAGGAAACCACTTTTGCACTTGTATTAGTGTGGAAAAACCACTTTTCGCACTTGTGTTAATGTTGAAAAACCACTTTTCGCACTTGTGTTAGTGTTGAAAAACCACTTTTCGCACTTGTGTTGGTGCAGGAAACCACTTTTGCAGTTGTATTAGTGTGGAAAAAACACTTTTTGCACTTGTGATAGTGTTGAAAAACCACTTTTCGCACTTCTGTTAGTGTTGAAAAACCACTTTTCGCACTTGTGTTAGTGTTGAAAACCACTTTTCGCACTTGTGTTGGTGCAGGAAACCACTTTTGCACTTGTATTGGTGTGGAAAAAACACTTTTTGCACTTGTCATAGTGTTGAAAAACCACTTTCCGCACTTGTGTTAGTGTTGAAAAACCACTTTTCGCACTTGTGTTAGTGTTGAAAAACCACTTTTCGCACATGTGTTGGTGCAGGAAACCACTTTTGCACTTGTATTAGTGTGGAAAAAACACTTTTTGCACTTGTGATAGTGTTGAAAAACCACTTTTCGCACCTGTGTTAGTGTTGAAAAACCACTTTTCGCACTTGTGTTGGTGCAGGAAACCACTTTTGCACTTGTATTAGTGTGGAAAAAACACTTTTCGCACTCGTGTTAGTGTTGAAAAACCACATTTCGCACTTGTGTTAGTGTTGAAAAACCACTTTTCGCACTTGTGTTGGTGCAGGAAACCACTTTTGCAGTTGTATTAGTGTGGAAAAAACACTTTTTGCACTTGTGATAGTGTTGAAAAACCACTTTTCGCACTTGTGTTAGTATTGAAAAACCACTTTTCGCACTTGTGTTAGTGTTGAAAAACCACTTTTCGCACTTGTGTTGGTGCAGGAAACCACTTTTGCACTTGTATTAGTGTGGAAAAAACACTTTTTGCACTTGTGATAGTGTTGAAAAACCACTTTTCGCACTTGTGTTAGTGTTGAAAAACCACTTTTCGCACTTGTGATAGTGCAGGAAACCACTTTTGCACTTGTATTAGTGTGGAAAAACCACTTTTCGCACTTGTGTTAGTGTTGAAAAACCACTTTTCGCACTTGTGTTAGTGTTGAAAAACCACTTTTCGCACTTGTGTTGGTGCAGGAAACTACTTTTGCACTTGTATTAGTGTGGAAAAAACACTTTTTGCACTTGTGATAGTGTTGAAAAACCACTTTTCGCACTTGTGTTAGTGTTGAAAAACCACTTTTCGCACTTGTGTTGGTGCAGGAAACCACTTTTGCACTTGTATTAGTGTGGAAAAACCACTTTTCGCACTTGTGTTAATGTTGAAAAACCACTTTTCGCACTTGTGTTAGTGTTGAAAAACCACTTTTCGCACTTGTGTTGGTGCAGGAAACCACTTTTGCAGTTGTATTAGTGTGGAAAAAACACTTTTTGCACTTGTGATAGTGTTGAAAAACCACTTTTCGCACTTCTGTTAGTGTTGAAAAACCACTTTTCGCACTTGTGTTAGTATTGAAAACCACTTTTCGCACTTGTGTTGGTGCAGGAAACCACTTTTGCACTTGTATTGGTGTGGAAAAAACACTTTTTGCACGTGTCATAGTGTTGAAAAACCACTTTCCGCACTTGTGTTAGTGTTGAAAAACCACTTTTCGCACTTGTGTTAGTGTTGAAAAACCACTTTTCGCACATGTGTTGGTGCAGGAAACCACTTTTGCACTTGTATTAGTGTGGAAAAAACACTTTTTGCACTTGTGATAGTGTTGAAAAACCACTTTTCGCACCTGTGTTAGTGTTGAAAAACCACTTTTCGCACTTGTGTTGGTGCAGGAAACCACTTTTGCACTTGTACTAGTGTGGAAAAAACACTTCTCACACTCGTGTTAGTGTTGAAAAACCACTTTTCGCACTTGTGTTAGTGTTGAAAAACCACTTTTCGCACTTGTGTAGGTGCAGGAAACCACTTTTGCACTTGTATTAGTGTGGAAAAACCACTTTTCGCACTTGTGTTAGTGTTGAAAAACCACTTTTCGCACTTGTGTTGGTGCAGGAAACCACTTTTGCACTTGTATTAGTGTGGAAAAACCACTTTTCGCACTTGTGTTAGTGTTGAAAAACCACTTTTCGCACTTGTGTTAGTGTTGAAAAACCACTTTTCGCACTTGTGTTGGTGCAGGAAACCACTTTTGCACTTGTATTAGTGTGGAAAAAACACTTTTCACTCTTGTGTTAGTGTTGAAAAACCACTTTTCGCACTTGTGTTAGTGTTGAAAAACCACTTTTCGCACTTGTGTTGGTGCAGGAAACCACTTTTGCACTTGTATTAGTGTGGAAAAAACACTTTTCACACTTGTGTTAGTGTTGAAAAACCACTTTTCGCACTTGTGTTAGTGTTGAAAAAACACTTTTCCCACTTGTGTTGGTGCAGGAAACCACTTTTGCACTTGTATTAGTGTGGAAAAAAACACTTTTTGCACTTGTGATAGTGTTGAAAAACCACTTTTCGTACTTGTGTTGGTGCAGGAAACCACTTTTGCACTTGTATTAGTGTGGAAAAACCACTTTTTGCACTTGTGTTAGTGTTGAAAAACCACTTTTCGCACTTGTGTTAGTGTTGAAAAACCACTTTTCGCACTTGTGTTGGTGCAGGAAACCACTTTTGCACTTGTATTAGTGTGGAAAAAACACTTTTTGCACTTGTGATGGTGTTGAAAAACCACTTTTCGCACTTGTATTAGTGTTGAAAAACCACTTTTCGCACTTGTGATAGTGCAGGAAACCACTTTTGCACTTGTATTAGTGTGGCAAAACCACTTTTCGCACTTGTGTTAGTGTTGAAAAACCACTTTTCGCACTTGTGTTAGTGTTGAAAAAACACTTTTCGCACTTGTGTTGGTGCAGGAAACCACTTTTCACTTGTATTAGTGTGGAAAAAACACTTTTTGCACTTGTGATAGTGTTGAAAAACCACTTTTCGCACTTGTGTTAGTGTTGAAAAACCACTTTTCGCACTTGTGTTGGTGCAGGAAACCACTTTTGCACTTGTATTAGTGTGGAAAAAGCACTTTTCGCACTTGTGTTAATGTTGAAAAACCACTTTTCGCACTTGTGTTAGTGTTGAAAAACCACTTTTTGCACTTGTGTTGGTGCAGGAAACCACTTTTGCATTTGTATTAGTGTGGAAAAAACACTTTTTGCACTTGTGATAGTGTTGAAAAACCACTTTTCGCACTTATGTTAGTGTTGAAAAACCACTTTTCGCACTTGTGTTAGTGTTGAAAAACCACTTTTCGCACTTGTGTTGGTGCAGGAAACCACTTTTGCACTTGTATTAGTGTGGAAAATCCACTTTTCGCACTTGTGTTAGTGTTGAAAAACCACTTTTCGCACTTGTGTTAGTGTTGAAAAACCACTTTTCGCACTTGTGTTGGTGCAGGAAACCACTTTTGCACTTGTATTAGTGTGGAAAAAACACTTTTTGCACTTGTGATAGTGTTGAAAAACCACTTTTCGCACTTGTGTTAGTGTTGAAAAACCACTTTTCGCACTTGTGTTAGTGTTGAAAACCACTTTTCGCACTTGTGTTGGTGCAGGAAACCACTTTTGCACTTGTATTAGTGTGGAAAAAACACTTTTTGCACTTGTGATAGTGTTGAAAAACCACTTTTCGCACTTGTGTTAGTGTTGAAAAACCACTTTTCGCACTTGTGTTAGTGTTGAAAAACCACTTTTCGCACATGTGTTGGTGCAGGAAACCACTTTTGCACTTGTATTAGTGTGGAAAAAACACTTTTTGCACTTGTGATAGTGTTGAAAAACCACTTTTCGCACCTGTGTTAGTGTTGAAAAACCACTTTTCGCACTTGTGTTGGTGCAGGAAACCACTTTTGCACTTGTATTAGTGTGGAAAAAACACTTTTCACACTCGTGTTAGTGTTGAAAAACCACTTTTCGCACTTGTGTTAGTGTTGAAAAACCACTTTTCGCACTTGTGTTGGTGCAGGAAACTACTTTTGCACTTGTATTAGTGTGGAAAAAACACTTTTTGCACTTGTGATAGTGTTGAAAAACCACTTTTCGCACTTGTGTTAGTGTTGAAAAACCACTTTTCGCACTTGTGTTGGTGCAGGAAACCACTTTTGCACTTGTATTAGTGTGGAAACACCACTTTTCGCACTTGTGTTAATGTTGAAAAACCACTTTTCGCACTTGTGTTAGTGTTGAAAAACCACTTTTCGCACTTGTGTTGGTGCAGGAAACCACTTTTGCACTTGTATTAGTGTGGAAAAAACACTTTTTGCACTTGTGATAGTGTTGAAAAACCACTTTTCGCACCTGTGTTAGTGTTGAAAAACCACTTTTCGCACTTGTGTTGGTGCAGGAAACCACTTTTGCACTTGTATTAGTGTGGAAAAAACACTTTTCGCACTCGTGTTAGTGTTGAAAAACCACATTTCGCACTTGTGTTAGTGTTGAAAAACCACTTTTCGCACTTGTGTTGGTGCAGGAAACCACTTTTGCAGTTGTATTAGTGTGGAAAAAACACTTTTTGCACTTGTGATAGTGTTGAAAAACCACTTTTCGCACTTGTGTTAGTATTGAAAACCCACTTTTCGCACTTGTGTTAGTGTTGAAAAACCACTTTTCGCACTTGTGTTGGTGCAGGAAACCACTTTTGCACTTGTATTAGTGTGGAAAAAACACTTTTTGCACTTGTGATAGTGTTGAAAAACCACTTTTCGCACTTGTGTTAGTGTTGAAAAACCACTTTTCGCACTTGTGATAGTGCAGGAAACCACTTTTGCACTTGTATTAGTGTGGAAAAACCACTTTTCGCACTTGTGTTAGTGTTGAAAAACCACTTTTCGCACTTGTGTTAGTGTTGAAAAACCACTTTTCGCACTTGTGTTGGTGCAGGAAACTACTTTTGCACTTGTATTAGTGTGGAAAAAACACTTTTTGCACTTGTGATAGTGTTGAAAAACCACTTTTCGCACTTGTGTTAGTGTTGAAAAACCACTTTTCGCACTTGTGTTGGTGCAGGAAACCACTTTTGCACTTGTATTAGTGTGGAAAAACCACTTTTCGCACTTGTGTTAATGTTGAAAAACCACTTTTCGCACTTGTGTTAGTGTTGAAAAACCACTTTTCGCACTTGTGTTGGTGCAGGAAACCACTTTTGCAGTTGTATTAGTGTGGAAAAAACACTTTTTGCACTTGTGATAGTGTTGAAAAACCACTTTTCGCACTTCTGTTAGTGTTGAAAAACCACTTTTCGCACTTGTGTTAGTGTTGAAAACCACTTTTCGCACTTGTGTTGGTGCAGGAAACCACTTTTGCACTTGTATTGGTGTGGAAAAAACACTTTTTGCACTTGTCATAGTGTTGAAAAACCACTTTCCGCACTTGTGTTAGTGTTGAAAAACCACTTTTCGCACTTGTGTTAGTGTTGAAAAACCACTTTTCGCACATGTGTTGGTGCAGGAAACCACTTTTGCACTTGTATTAGTGTGGAAAAAACACTTTTTGCACTTGTGATAGTGTTGAAAAACCACTTTTCGCACCTGTGTTAGTGTTGAAAAACCACTTTTCGCACTTGTGTTGGTGCAGGAAACCACTTTTGCACTTGTATTAGTGTGGAAAAAACACTTTTCACACTCGTGTTAGTGTTGAAAAACCACTTTTCGCACTTGTGTTAGTGTTGAAAAACCACTTTTCGCACTTGTGTAGGTGCAGGAAACCACTTTTGCACTTGTATTAGTGTGGAAAAACCACTTTTCGCACTTGTGTTAGTGTTGAAAAACCACTTTTCGCACTTGTGTTGGTGCAGGAAACCACTTTTGCACTTGTATTAGTGTGGAAAAACCACTTTTCGCACTTGTGTTAGTGTTGAAAAACCACTTTTCGCACTTGTGTTAGTGTTGAAAAACCACTTTTCGCACTTGTGTTGGTGCAGGAAACCACTTTTGCACTTGTATTAGTGTGGAAAAAACACTTTTCACTCTTGTGTTAGTGTTGAAAAACCACTTTTCGCACTTGTGTTAGTGTTGAAAAACCACTTTTCGCACTTGTGTTGGTGCAGGAAACCACTTTTGCACTTGTATTAGTGTGGAAAAAACACTTTTCACACTTGTGTTAGTGTTGAAAAACCACTTTTCGCACTTGTGTTAGTGTTGAAAAAACACTTTTCCCACTTGTGTTGGTGCAGGAAACCACTTTTGCACTTGTATTAGTGTGGAAAAAAACACTTTTTGCACTTGTGATAGTGTTGAAAAACCACTTTTCGTACTTGTGTTGGTGCAGGAAACCACTTTTGCACTTGTATTAGTGTGGAAAAACCACTTTTTGCACTTGTGTTAGTGTTGAAAAACCACTTTTCGCACTTGTGTTAGTGTTGAAAAACCACTTTTCGCACTTGTGTTGGTGCAGGAAACCACTTTTGCACTTGTATTAGTGTGGAAAAAACACTTTTTGCACTTGTGATGGTGTTGAAAAACCACTTTTCGCACTTGTATTAGTGTTGAAAAACCACTTTTCGCACTTGTGATAGTGCAGGAAACCACTTTTGCACTTGTATTAGTGTGGCAAAACCACTTTTCGCACTTGTGTTAGTGTTGAAAAACCACTTTTCGCACTTGTGTTAGTGTTGAAAAAACACTTTTCGCACTTGTGTTGGTGCAGGAAACCACTTTTCACTTGTATTAGTGTGGAAAAAACACTTTTTGCACTTGTGATAGTGTTGAAAAACCACTTTTCGCACTTGTGTTAGTGTTGAAAAACCACTTTTCGCACTTGTGTTGGTGCAGGAAACCACTTTTGCACTTGTATTAGTGTGGAAAAAGCACTTTTCGCACTTGTGTTAGTGTTGAAAAACCACTTTTCGCACTTGTGTTAGTGTTGAAAAACCACTTTTCGCACTTGTGTTAGTGTTGAAAACCACTTTTCGCACTTGTGTTGGTGCAGGAAACCACTTTTGCACTTGTATTAGTGTGGAAAAAACACTTTTTGCACTTGTGATAGTGTTGAAAAACCACTTTTCGCACTTGTGTTAGTGTTGAAAAACCACTTTTCGCACTTGTGTTAGTGTTGAAAAACCACTTTTCGCACATGTGTTGGTGCAGGAAACCACTTTTGCACTTGTATTAGTGTGGAAAAAACACTTTTTGCACTTGTGATAGTGTTGAAAAACCACTTTTCGCACCTGTGTTAGTGTTGAAAAACCACTTTTCGCACTTGTGTTGGTGCAGGAAACCACTTTTGCACTTGTATTAGTGTGGAAAAAACACTTTTCACACTCGTGTTAGTGTTGAAAAACCACTTTTCGCACTTGTGTTAGTGTTGAAAAACCACTTTTCGCACTTGTGTAGGTGCAGGAAACCACTTTTGCACTTGTATTAGTGTGGAAAAAACACTTTTTGCACTTGTGATGGTGTTGAAAAACCACTTTTCGCACTTGTATTAGTGTTGAAAAACCACTTTTCGCACTTGTGATAGTGCAGGAAACCACTTTTGCACTTGTATTAGTGTGGCAAAACCACTTTTCGCACTTGTGTTAGTGTTGAAAAACCACTTTTCGCACTTGTGTTAGTGTTGAAAAAACACTTTTCGCACTTGTGTTGGTGCAGGAAACCACTTTTCACTTGTATTAGTGTGGAAAAAACACTTTTTGCACTTGTGATAGTGTTGAAAAACCACTTTTCGCACTTGTGTTAGTGTTGAAAAACCACTTTTCGCACTTGTGTTGGTGCAGGAAACCACTTTTGCACTTGTATTAGTGTGGAAAAAGCACTTTTCGCACTTGTGTTAATGTTGAAAAACCACTTTTCGCACTTGTGTTAGTGTTGAAAAACCACTTTTTGCACTTGTGTTGGTGCAGGAAACCACTTTTGCATTTGTATTAGTGTGGAAAAAACACTTTTTGCACTTGTGATAGTGTTGAAAAACCACTTTTCGCACTTATGTTAGTGTTGAAAAACCACTTTTCGCACTTGTGTTAGTGTTGAAAAACCACTTTTCGCACTTGTGTTGGTGCAGGAAACCACTTTTGCACTTGTATTAGTGTGGAAAATCCACTTTTCGCACTTGTGTTAGTGTTGAAAAACCACTTTTCGCACTTGTGTTAGTGTTGAAAAACCACTTTTCGCACTTGTGTTGGTGCAGGAAACCACTTTTGCACTTGTATTAGTGTGGAAAAAACACTTTTTGCACTTGTGATAGTGTTGAAAAACCACTTTTCGCACTTGTGTTAGTGTTGAAAAACCACTTTTCGCACTTGTGTTAGTGTTGAAAACCACTTTTCGCACTTGTGTTGGTGCAGGAAACCACTTTTGCACTTGTATTAGTGTGGAAAAAACACTTTTTGCACTTGTGATAGTGTTGAAAAACCACTTTTCGCACTTGTGTTAGTGTTGAAAAACCACTTTTCGCACTTGTGTTAGTGTTGAAAAACCACTTTTCGCACATGTGTTGGTGCAGGAAACCACTTTTGCACTTGTATTAGTGTGGAAAAAACACTTTTTGCACTTGTGATAGTGTTGAAAAACCACTTTTCGCACCTGTGTTAGTGTTGAAAAACCACTTTTCGCACTTGTGTTGGTGCAGGAAACCACTTTTGCACTTGTATTAGTGTGGAAAAAACACTTTTCACACTCGTGTTAGTGTTGAAAAACCACTTTTCGCACTTGTGTTAGTGTTGAAAAACCACTTTTCGCACTTGTGTTGGTGCAGGAAACTACTTTTGCACTTGTATTAGTGTGGAAAAAACACTTTTTGCACTTGTGATAGTGTTGAAAAACCACTTTTCGCACTTGTGTTAGTGTTGAAAAACCACTTTTCGCACTTGTGTTGGTGCAGGAAACCACTTTTGCACTTGTATTAGTGTGGAAACACCACTTTTCGCACTTGTGTTAATGTTGAAAAACCACTTTTCGCACTTGTGTTAGTGTTGAAAAACCACTTTTCGCACTTGTGTTGGTGCAGGAAACCACTTTTGCACTTGTATTAGTGTGGAAAAAACACTTTTTGCACTTGTGATAGTGTTGAAAAACCACTTTTCGCACCTGTGTTAGTGTTGAAAAACCACTTTTCGCACTTGTGTTAGTGTTGAAAAACCACTTTTCGCACTTGTGTTGGTGCAGGAAACCACTTTTGCACTTGTATTAGTGTGGAAACACCACTTTTCGCACTTGTGTTAATGTTGAAAAACCACTTTTCGCACTTGTGTTAGTGTTGAAAAACCACTTTTCGCACTTGTGTTGGTGCAGGAAACCACTTTTGCACTTGTATTAGTGTGGAAAAAACACTTTTTGCACTTGTGATAGTGTTGAAAAACCACTTTTCGCACCTGTGTTAGTGTTGAAAAACCACTTTTCGCACTTGTGTTGGTGCAGGAAACCACTTTTGCACTTGTATTAGTGTGGAAAAAACACTTTTCGCACTCGTGTTAGTGTTGAAAAACCACATTTCGCACTTGTGTTAGTGTTGAAAAACCACTTTTCGCACTTGTGTTGGTGCAGGAAACCACTTTTGCAGTTGTATTAGTGTGGAAAAAACACTTTTTGCACTTGTGATAGTGTTGAAAAACCACTTTTCGCACTTGTGTTAGTATTGAAAAACCACTTTTCGCACTTGTGTTAGTGTTGAAAAACCACTTTTCGCACTTGTGTTGGTGCAGGAAACCACTTTTGCACTTGTATTAGTGTGGAAAAAACACTTTTTGCACTTGTGATAGTGTTGAAAAACCACTTTTCGCACTTGTGTTAGTGTTGAAAAACCACTTTTCGCACTTGTGATAGTGCAGGAAACCACTTTTGCACTTGTATTAGTGTGGAAAAACCACTTTTCGCACTTGTGTTAGTGTTGAAAAACCACTTTTCGCACTTGTGTTAGTGTTGAAAAACCACTTTTCGCACTTGTGTTGGTGCAGGAAACTACTTTTGCACTTGTATTAGTGTGGAAAAAACACTTTTTGCACTTGTGATAGTGTTGAAAAACCACTTTTCGCACTTGTGTTAGTGTTGAAAAACCACTTTTCGCACTTGTGTTGGTGCAGGAAACCACTTTTGCACTTGTATTAGTGTGGAAAAAACACTTTTCGCACTTGTGTTAATGTTGAAAAACCACTTTTCGCACTTGTGTTAGTGTTGAAAAACCACTTTTCGCACTTGTGTTGGTGCAGGAAACCACTTTTGCAGTTGTATTAGTGTGGAAAAAACACTTTTTGCACTTGTGATAGTGTTGAAAAACCACTTTTCGCACTTCTGTTAGTGTTGAAAAACCACTTTTCGCACTTGTGTTAGTGTTGAAAACCACTTTTCGCACTTGTGTTGGTGCAGGAAACCACTTTTGCACTTGTATTGGTGTGGAAAAAACACTTTTTGCACTTGTCATAGTGTTGAAAAACCACTTTCCGCACTTGTGTTAGTGTTGAAAAACCACTTTTCGCACTTGTGTTAGTGTTGAAAAACACTTTTCGCACATGTGTTGGTGCAGGAAACCACTTTTGCACTTGTATTAGTGTGGAAAAAACACTTTTTGCACTTGTGATAGTGTTGAAAAACCACTTTTCGCACCTGTGTTAGTGTTGAAAAACCACTTTTTCGCACTTGTGTTGGTGCAGGAAACCACTTTTGCACTTGTATTAGTGTGGAAAAAACACTTTTCACACTCGTGTTAGTGTTGAAAAACCACTTTTCGCACTTGTGTTAGTGTTGAAAAACCACTTTTCGCACTTGTGTAGGTGCAGGAAACCACTTTTGCACTTGTATTAGTGTGGAAAAACCACTTTTCGCACTTGTGTTAGTGTTGAAAAACCACTTTTCGCACTTGTGTTGGTGCAGGAAACCACTTTTGCACTTGTATTAGTGTGGAAAAACCACTTTTCGCACTTGTGTTAGTGTTGAAAAACCACTTTTCGCACTTGTGTTAGTGTTGAAAAACCACTTTTCGCACTTGTGTTGGTGCAGGAAACCACTTTTGCACTTGTATTAGTGTGGAAAAAACACTTTTCACTCTTGTGTTAGTGTTGAAAAACCACTTTTCGCACTTGTGTTAGTGTTGAAAAACCACTTTTCGCACTTGTGTTGGTGCAGGAAACCACTTTTGCACTTGTATTAGTGTGGAAAAAACACTTTTCACACTTGTGTTAGTGTTGAAAAACCACTTTTCGCACTTTGTGTTAGTGTTGAAAAAACACTTTTCCCACTTGTGTTGGTGCAGGAAACCACTTTTGCACTTGTATTAGTGTGGAAAAAAACACTTTTTGCACTTGTGATAGTGTTGAAAAACCACTTTTCATACTTGTGTTGGTGCAGGAAACCACTTTTGCACTTGTATTAGTGTGGAAAAACCACTTTTTGCACTTGTGTTAGTGTTGAAAAACCACTTTTCGCACTTGTGTTAGTGTTGAAAAACCACTTTTCGCACTTGTGTTGGTGCAGGAAACCACTTTTGCACTTGTATTAGTGTGGAAAAAACACTTTTTGCACTTGTGATGGTGTTGAAAAACCACTTTTCGCACTTGTATTAGTGTTGAAAAACCACTTTTCGCACTTGTGATAGTGCAGGAAACCACTTTTGCACTTGTATTAGTGTGGCAAAACCACTTTTCGCACTTGTGTTAGTGTTGAAAAACCACTTTTCGCACTTGTGTTAGTGTTGAAAAAACACTTTTCGCACTTGTGTTGGTGCAGGAAACCACTTTTCACTTGTATTAGTGTGGAAAAAACACTTTTTGCACTTGTGATAGTGTTGAAAAACCACTTTTCGCACTTGTGTTAGTGTTGAAAAACCACTTTTCGCACTTGTGTTGGTGCAGGAAACCACTTTTGCACTTGTATTAGTGTGGAAAAAGCACTTTTCGCACTTGTGTTAGTGTTGAAAAACCACTTTTCGCACTTGTGTTAGTGTTGAAAAACCACTTTTCGCACTTGTGTTAGTGTTGAAAACCACTTTTCGCACTTGTGTTGGTGCAGGAAACCACTTTTGCACTTGTATTAGTGTGGAAAAAACACTTTTTGCACTTGTGATAGTGTTGAAAAACCACTTTTCGCACTTGTGTTAGTGTTGAAAAACCACTTTTCGCACTTGTGTTAGTGTTGAAAAACCACTTTTCGCACATGTGTTGGTGCAGGAAACCACTTTTGCACTTGTATTAGTGTGGAAAAAACACTTTTTGCACTTGTGATAGTGTTGAAAAACCACTTTTCGCACCTGTGTTAGTGTTGAAAAACCACTTTTCGCACTTGTGTTGGTGCAGGAAACCACTTTTGCACTTGTATTAGTGTGGAAAAAACACTTTTCACACTCGTGTTAGTGTTGAAAAACCACTTTTCGCACTTGTGTTAGTGTTGAAAAACCACTTTTCGCACTTGTGTAGGTGCAGGAAACCACTTTTGCACTTGTATTAGTGTGGAAAAAACACTTTTTGCACTTGTGATAGTGTTGAAAAACCACTTTTTGCACTTGTGTTAGTGTTGAAAAACCACTTTTCGCACTTTTGTTGGTGCAGGAAACCACTTTTGCACTTGTATTAGTGTGGAAAAACCACTTTTCGCACTTGTGTTAGTGTTGAAAAACCACTTTTCGCACTTGTATTAGTGTTGAAAAACCACTTTTCGCACTTGTGTTGGTGCAGGAAACCACTTTTGCACTTGTATTAGTGTGGAAAAAAACACTTTTCGCACTTGTGTTAGTGTTGAAAAACCACTTTTTGCACTTGTGTTAGTGTTGAAAAACCACTTTTCGCACTTGTGTTGGTGCAGGAAACCACTTTTGCACTTGTATTAGTGTGGAAAAAACACTTTTTGCACTTGTGATAGTGTTGAAAAACCACTCTTCGCACTTGTGTTAGTGTTGAAAAACCACTTTACGCACTTTTGTTGGTGCAGGAAACCACTTTTGCACTTGTATTAGTGTGGAAAAACCACTTTTCGCACTTGTGTTAGTGTTGAAAAACCACTTTTCGCACTTGTATTAGTGTTGAAAAACCACTTTTCGCACTTGTGTTGGTGCAGGAAACCACTTTTGCAGTTGTATTAGTGTGGAAAAAACACTTTTTGCACTTGTGATAGTGTTGAAAAACCACTTTTCGCACTTCTGTTAGTGTTGAAAAACCACTTTTCGCACTTGTGTTAGTGTTGAAAACCACTTTTCGCACTTGTGTTGGTGCAGGAAACCACTTTTGCACTTGTATTGGTGTGGAAAAAACACTTTTTGCACTTGTGATAGTGTTGAAAAACCACTTTTCGCACTTGTATTAGTGTTGAAAAAACACTTTTCGCACTTGTGTTGGTGCAGGAAACCACTTTTGCAGTTGTATTAGTGTGGAAAAAACACTTTTTGCACTTGTATTAGTGTGGAAAAACCACTTTTCGCACTTGTGTTAGTGTTGAAAAACCACTTTTCGCACTTGTGTTAGTGTTGAAAAACCACTTTTCGCACTTGTGTTGGTGCAGGAAACCACTTTTGCACTTGTATTAGTGTGGAAAAAACACTTTTTGCACTTGTGATAGTGTTGAAAAACCACTTTTCGCACTTGTGTTAGTGTTGAAAAACCACTTTTCGCACTTGTGATAGTGCAGGAAACCACTTTTGCACTTGTATTAGTGTGGAAAAACCACTTTTCGCACTTGTGTTAGTGTTGAAAAACCACTTTTCGCACTTGTGTTAGTGTTGAAAAACCACTTTTCGCACTTGTGTTGGTGCAGGAAACTACTTTTGCACTTGTATTAGTGTGGAAAAAACACTTTTTGCACTTGTGATAGTGTTGAAAAACCACTTTTCGCACTTGTGTTAGTGTTGAAAAACCACTTTTCGCACATGTGTTGGTGCAGGAAACCACTTTTGCACTTGTATTAGTGTGGAAAAAACACTTTTTGCACTTGTGATAGTGTTGAAAAACCACTTTTCGCACTTGTGTTAGTGTTGAAAAACCACTTTTCGCACTTGTGTTAGTGTGGAAAAAACACTTTTTGCACTTGTGATAGTGTTGAAAACCCACTTTTCGCACTTGTGTTAGTGTTGAAAAACCACTTTTCGCACTTGTGTTGGTGCAGGAAACCACTTTTGCAGTTGTATTAGTGTGGAAAAAACACTTTTTGCACTTGTGATAGTGTTGAAAAACCACTTTTCGCACTTGTGTTAGTATTGAAAAACCACTTTTCGCACTTGTGTTAGTGTTGATAAACCACTTTTCGCACTTGTGTTGGTGCAGGAAACCACTTTTGCACTTGTATTAG
>NW_027618095.1:0-85633 GCF_964187855.1 Myxine glutinosa | reverse complement strand
GCACTTGTGTTGGTGTTGAAAAACCACTTTTCGCACTTGTGTTAGTGTTGAAAAACCACTTTTCGCACTTGTGTTAGTGTTGAAAAACCACTTTTCGCACTTGTGTTGGTGTGGAAAAACACTTTTCGCACTTGTGTTAGTGTTGAAAAATCACTTTTCGCACTTGTGTTAGTGTTGAAAAACCTCTTTTCGAACTTGTGTTGGTGCAGGAAACCACTTTTGCACTTGTATTAGTGTGGAAAAAACACTTTTCGCACTTGTGTTAGTGTTGAAAACCACTTTTCGCAGTTGTGTTAGTGTTGAAAAACCACTTTTCGCACTTGTGTTAGTGTTGAAAAACCACTTTTCGCACTTGTGTTGGTGCAGGAAACCACTTTTGCACTTGTATTAGTGTGGAAAAAACACTTTTCGCACTTGTGTTAGTGTTGAAAAACCACTTTTCGCACTTGTGTTAGTGTTGAAAAATCACTTTTCGCACTTGTGTTAGTGTTGAAAAACCACTTTTCGCACTTGTGTTGGTGCAGGAAACCACATTTGCACTTGTATTAGTGTGGAAAAAACACTTTTTGCACTTGTGATAGTGTTGAAAAACCACTTTTGGCACTTGTGTTAGTGTTGAAAAACCACTTTTCGCACTTGTGTTAGTGTTGAAAAACCACTTTTCGCACTTGTGTTGGTGCAGGACACCACATTTGCACTTGTATTAGTGTGGAAAAAACACTTTTTGCACTTGTGTTAGTGTTGAAAAACCACTTTTTGCACTTGTGTTAGTGTTGAAAAATCACTTTTCGCACTTGTGTTGGTGCAGGAAACCACTTTTGCACTTGTATTAGTGTGGAAAAAACACTTTTCGCACTTGTGTTAGTGTTGAAAAACCACTTTTCGCACTTGTGTTAGTGTTGAAAAACCACTTTTTGCACTTGTGTTAGTGTTGAAAAACCACTTTTCGCACTTATGTTGGTGCAGGAAACCACTTTTGCACTTGTATTAGTGTGGAAAAAACACTTTTTGCACTTGTGATAGTGTTGAAAAACCACTTTTCGCACTTGTGTTAGTGTTGAAAAACCACTTTTCGCACTTGTGTTAGTGTTGAAAAACCACTTTTCGCACTTGTGTTGGTGCAGGAAACCACTTTTGCACTTGTATTAGTGTGGAAAAAACACTTTTTGCACTTGTGATAGTGTTGAAAAACCACTTTTCACACTTGTGTTAGTGTTGAAAAACCACTTTTCGCACCTGTGTTGGTGTTGAAAAACCACTTTTCGCACTTGTGTTGGTGCAGGAAACCACTTTTTCACTTGTATTAGTGTGGAAAAAACACTTTTCGCACTTGTGTTGGTGTTGAAAAACCACTTTTCGCACTTGTGTTAGTGTTGAAAAACCACTTTTCGCACTTGTGTTAGTGTTGAAAAACCACTTTTCGCACGTGTTGGTGTGGAAAAACACTTTTCGCACTTGTGTTAGTGTTGAAAAATCACTTTTCGCACTTGTGTTAGTGTTGAAAAACCTCTTTTCGAACTTGTGTTGGTGCAGGAAACCACTTTTGCACTTGTATTAGTGTGGAAAAAACACTTTTCGCACTTGTGTTAGTGTTGAAAAACCACTTTTCGCAGTTGTGTTAGTGTTGAAAAACCACTTTTCGCACTTGTGTTAGTGTTGAAAAACCACTTTTCGCACTTGTGTTGGTGCAGGAAACCACTTTTGCACTTGTATTAGTGTGGAAAAAACACTTTTCGCACTTGTGTTAGTGTTGAAAAACCACTTTTCGCACTTGTGTTAGTGTTGAAAAATCACTTTTCGCACTTGTGTTAGTGTTGAAAAAACACTTTTTGCACTTGTGATAGTGTTGAAAAACCACTTTTGGCACTTGTGTTAGTGTTGAAAAACCACTTTTCGCACTTGTGTTAGTGTTGAAAAACCACTTTTCGCACTTGTGTTGGTGCAGGACACCACATTTGCACTTGTATTAGTGTGGAAAAAACACTTTTTGCACTTGTGTTAGTGTTGAAAAACCACTTTTTGCACTTGTGTTAGTGTTGAAAAATCACTTTTCGCACTTGTGTTGGTGCAGGAAACCACTTTTGCACTTGTATTAGTGTGGAAAAAACACTTTTCGCACTTGTGTTAGTGTTGAAAAACCACTTTTCGCACTTGTGTTAGTGTTGAAAAACCACTTTTCGCACTTGTGTTAGTGTTGAAAAACCACTTTTCGCACTTGTGTTGGTGCAGGAAACCACTTTTGCACTTGTATTAGTGTGGAAAAAACACTTTTTGCACTTGTGATAGTGTTGAAAAACCACTTTTCACACTTGTGTTAGTGTTGAAAAACCACTTTTCGCACCTGTGTTGGTGTTGAAAAACCACTTTTCGCACTTGTGTTGGTGCAGGAAACCACTTTTTCACTTGTATTAGTGTGGAAAAAACACTTTTCGCACTTGTGTTGGTGTTGAAAAACCACTTTTCGCACTTGTGTTAGTGTTGAAAAACCACTTTTCGCACTTGTGTTAGTGTTGAAAAACCACTTTTCGCACGTGTTGGTGTGGAAAAACACTTTTCGCACTTGTGTTAGTGTTGAAAAATCACTTTTCGCACTTGTGTTAGTGTTGAAAAACCTCTTTTCGAACTTGTGTTGGTGCAGGGAACCACTTTTGCACTTGTATTAGTGTGGAAAAAACACTTTTCGCACTTGTGTTAGTGTTGAAAAACCACTTTTCGCAGTTGTGTTAGTGTTGAAAAACCACTTTTCGCACTTGTGTTAGTGTTGAAAAACCACTTTTCGCACTTGTGTTGGTGCAGGAAACCACTTTTGCACTTGTATTAGTGTGGAAAAAACACTTTTCGCACTTGTGTTAGTGTTGAAAAACCACTTTTCGCACTTGTGTTAGTGTTGAAAAATCACTTTTCGCACTTGTGTTAGTGTTGAAAAAACACTTTTTGCACTTGTGATAGTGTTGAAAAACCACTTTTGGCACTTGTGTTAGTGTTGAAAAACCACTTTTCGCACTTGTGTTAGTGTTGAAAAACCACTTTTCGCACTTGTGTTGGTGCAGGACACCACATTTGCACTTGTATTAGTGTGGAAAAAACACTTTTTGCACTTGTGTTAGTGTTGAAAAACCACTTTTTGCACTTGTGTTAGTGTTGAAAAATCACTTTTCGCACTTGTGTTGGTGCAGGAAACCACTTTTGCACTTGTATTAGTGTGGAAAAAACACTTTTCGCACTTGTGTTAGTGTTGAAAAACCACTTTTCGCACTT
The DNA here is from genome assembly GCF_964187855.1 of Myxine glutinosa. Lineage (NCBI taxonomy): Eukaryota > Metazoa > Chordata > Myxini > Myxiniformes > Myxinidae > Myxine > Myxine glutinosa. The sequence continues at coordinate 82,375 of NW_027618095.1, read as the reverse complement.
GTGTTAGTGTTGAAAAACCACTTTTCGCACTTGTGTTAGTGTTGAAAAACCACTTTTCGCACTTGTGTTGGTGCAGGAAACCACTTTTGCACTTGTATTAGTGTGGAAAAAACACTTTTTGCACTTGTGTTAGTGTTGAAAAACCACTTTTCGCACTTGTGTTAGTGTTGAAAAACCACTTTTCGCACTTGAGTTAGTGTTGAAAAACCACTTTTCGCACTTGTGTTGGTGCAGGAAACCACTTTTGCACTTGTATTAGTGTGGAAAAAACACTTTTCGCACTTGTGTTAGTGTTGAAAAACCACTTTTCGCACTTGTGTTAGTGTTGAAAAACCACTTTTCGCACTTGTGTTAGTGTTGAAAAACCACTTTTCGCACTTGTGTTGGTGCAGGAAACCACTTTTGCACTTGTAATAGTGTGGAAAAAACACTTTTCGCACTTGTGTTAGTGTTGAAAAACCACTTTTCGCACTTGTGTTAGTGTTGAAAAACCACTTTTCGCACTTGTGTTGGTGCAGGAAACCACTTTTGCACTTGTATTAGTGTGGAAAAAACACTTTTCGCACTTGTGTTAGTGTTGAAAAACCACTTTTCGCACTTGTGTTAGTGTTGAAAAACCACTTTTCGCAGTTGTGTTAGTGTTGAAAAACCACTTTTCGCACTTGTGTTAGTGTTGAAAAACCACTTTTCGCACTTGTGTTGGTGCAGGAAACCACTTTTGCACTTGTATTAGTGTGGAAAAAACACTTTTCGCACTTGTGTTAGTGTTGAAAAACCACTTTTCGCACTTGTGTTAGTGTTGAAAAACCACTTTTCGCACTTGTGTTAGTGTTGAAAAACCACTTTTAGCACTTGTGTTGGTGCCGGAAACCACATTTGCACTTGTATTAGTGTGGAAAAAACACTTTTTGCACTTGTGATAGTGTTGAAAAACCACTTTTGGCACTTGTGTTAGTGTTGAAAAACCACTTTTCGCACTTGTGTTAGTGTTGAAAAACCACTTTTCGCACTTGTGTTGGTGCAGGAAACCACATTTGCACTTGTATTAGTGTGGAAAAAACACTTTTTGCACTTGTGTTAGTGTTGAAAAACCACTTTTCGCACTTGTGTTAGTGTTGAAAAACCACTTTTCGCACTTGTGTTGGTGCAGGAAACCACTTTTGCACTTGTATTAGTGTGGAAAAAACACTTTTCGCACTTGTGTTAGTGTTGAAAAACCACTTTTCGCACTTGTGTTAGTGTTGAAAAACCACTTTTTGCACTTGTGTTAGTGTTGAAAAACCACTTTTCGCACTTATGTTGGTGCAGGAAACCACTTTTGCACTTGTATTAGTGTGGAAAAAACACTTTTTGCACTTGTGATAGTGTTGAAAAACCACTTTTCGCACTTGTGTTAGTGTTGAAAAACCACTTTTCGCACTTGTGTTAGTGTTGAAAAACCACTTTTCGCACTTGTGTTGGTGCAGGAAACCACTTTTGCACTTGTATTAGTGTGGAAAAAACACTTTTTGCACTTGTGATAGTGTTGAAAAACCACTTTTCACACTTGTGTTAGTGTTGAAAAACCACTTTTCGCACCTGTGTTGGTGTTGAAAAACCACTTTTCGCACTTGTGTTAGTGTTGAAAAACCACTTTTTGCACTTGTGTTAGTGTTGAAAAACCACTTTTCGCACTTGTGTTGGTGCAGGAAACCACTTTTGCACTTGTATTAGTGTGGAAAAAACACTTTTTGCACTTGTGATAGTGTTGAAAAACCACTTTTCACACTTGTGTTAGTGTTGAAAAACCACTTTTCGCACCTGTGTTGGTGTTGAAAAACCACTTTTCGCACTTGTGTTGGTGCAGGAAACCACTTTTTCACTTGTATTAGTGTGGAAAAAACACTTTTCGCACTTGTGTTGGTGTTGAAAAACCACTTTTCGCACTTGTGTTAGTGTTGAAAAACCACTTTTCGCACTTGTGTTAGTGTTGAAAAACCACTTTTCGCACTTGTGTTGGTGTGGAAAAACACTTTTCGCACTTGTGTTAGTGTTGAAAAATCACTTTTCGCACTTGTGTTAGTGTTGAAAAACCTCTTTTCGAACTTGTGTTGGTGCAGGAAACCACTTTTGCACTTGTATTAGTGTGGAAAAAACACTTTTCGCACTTGTGTTAGTGTTGAAAAACCACTTTTCGCAGTTGTGTTAGTGTTGAAAAACCACTTTTCGCACTTGTGTTAGTGTTGAAAAACCACTTTTCGCACTTGTGTTGGTGCAGGAAACCACTTTTGCACTTGTATTAGTGTGGAAAAAACACTTTTCGCACTTGTGTTAGTGTTGAAAAACCACTTTTCGCACTTGTGTTAGTGTTGAAAAATCACTTTTCGCACTTGTGTTAGTGTTGAAAAACCACTTTTCGCACTTGTGTTGGTGCAGGAAACCACATTTGCACTTGTATTAGTGTGGAAAAAACACTTTTTGCACTTGTGATAGTGTTGAAAAACCACTTTTGGCACTTGTGTTAGTGTTGAAAAACCACTTTTCGCACTTGTGTTAGTGTTGAAAAACCACTTTTCGCACTTGTGTTGGTGCAGGACACCACATTTGCACTTGTATTAGTGTGGAAAAAACACTTTTTGCACTTGTGTTAGTGTTGAAAAACCACTTTTTGCACTTGTGTTAGTGTTGAAAAATCACTTTTCGCACTTGTGTTGGTGCAGGAAACCACTTTTGCACTTGTATTAGTGTGGAAAAAACACTTTTCGCACTTGTGTTAGTGTTGAAAAACCACTTTTCGCACTTGTGTTAGTGTTGAAAAACCACTTTTTGCACTTGTGTTAGTGTTGAAAAACCACTTTTCGCACTTATGTTGGTGCAGGAAACCACTTTTGCACTTGTATTAGTGTGGAAAAAACACTTTTTGCACTTGTGATAGTGTTGAAAAACCACTTTTCGCACTTGTGTTAGTGTTGAAAAACCACTTTTCGCACTTGTGTTAGTGTTGAAAAACCACTTTTCGCACTTGTGTTGGTGCAGGAAACCACTTTTGCACTTGTATTAGTGTGGAAAAAACACTTTTTGCACTTGTGATAGTGTTGAAAAACCACTTTTCACACTTGTGTTAGTGTTGAAAAACCACTTTTCGCACCTGTGTTGGTGTTGAAAAACCACTTTTCGCACTTGTGTTGGTGCAGGAAACCACTTTTTCACTTGTATTAGTGTGGAAAAAACACTTTTCGCACTTGTGTTGGTGTTGAAAAACCACTTTTCGCACTTGTGTTAGTGTTGAAAAACCACTTTTCGCACTTGTGTTAGTGTTGAAAAACCACTTTTCGCACGTGTTGGTGTGGAAAAACACTTTTCGCACTTGTGTTAGTGTTGAAAAATCACTTTTCGCACTTGTGTTAGTGTTGAAAAACCTCTTTTCGAACTTGTGTTGGTGCAGGAAACCACTTTTGCACTTGTATTAGTGTGGAAAAAACACTTTTCGCACTTGTGTTAGTGTTGAAAAACCACTTTTCGCAGTTGTGTTAGTGTTGAAAAACCACTTTTCGCACTTGTGTTAGTGTTGAAAAACCACTTTTCGCACTTGTGTTGGTGCAGGAAACCACTTTTGCACTTGTATTAGTGTGGAAAAAACACTTTTCGCACTTGTGTTAGTGTTGAAAAACCACTTTTCGCACTTGTGTTAGTGTTGAAAAATCACTTTTCGCACTTGTGTTAGTGTTGAAAAAACACTTTTTGCACTTGTGATAGTGTTGAAAAACCACTTTTGGCACTTGTGTTAGTGTTGAAAAACCACTTTTCGCACTTGTGTTAGTGTTGAAAAACCACTTTTCGCACTTGTGTTGGTGCAGGACACCACATTTGCACTTGTATTAGTGTGGAAAAAACACTTTTTGCACTTGTGTTAGTGTTGAAAAACCACTTTTTGCACTTGTGTTAGTGTTGAAAAATCACTTTTCGCACTTGTGTTGGTGCAGGAAACCACTTTTGCACTTGTATTAGTGTGGAAAAAACACTTTTCGCACTTGTGTTAGTGTTGAAAAACCACTTTTCGCACTTGTGTTAGTGTTGAAAAACCACTTTTCGCACTTGTGTTAGTGTTGAAAAACCACTTTTCGCACTTGTGTTGGTGCAGGAAACCACTTTTGCACTTGTATTAGTGTGGAAAAAACACTTTTTGCACTTGTGTTAGTGTTGAAAAACCACTTTTCGCACTTGTGTTAGTGTTGAAAAACCACTTTTCGCACTTGAGTTAGTGTTGAAAAACCACTTTTCGCACTTGTGTTGGTGCAGGAAACCACTTTTGCACTTGTATTAGTGTGGAAAAAACACTTTTCGCACTTGTGTTAGTGTTGAAAAACCACTTTTCGCACTTGTGTTAGTGTTGAAAAACCACTTTTCGCACTTGTGTTAGTGTTGAAAAACCACTTTTCGCACTTGTGTTGGTGCAGGAAACCACTTTTGCACTTGTAATAGTGTGGAAAAAACACTTTTCGCACTTGTGTTAGTGTTGAAAAACCACTTTTCGCACTTGTGTTAGTGTTGAAAAACCACTTTTCGCACTTGTGTTGGTGCAGGAAACCACTTTTGCACTTGTATTAGTGTGGAAAAAACACTTTTCGCACTTGTGTTAGTGTTGAAAAACCACTTTTCGCACTTGTGTTAGTGTTGAAAAACCACTTTTCGCAGTTGTGTTAGTGTTGAAAAACCACTTTTCGCACTTGTGTTAGTGTTGAAAAACCACTTTTCGCACTTGTGTTGGTGCAGGAAACCACTTTTGCACTTGTATTAGTGTGGAAAAAACACTTTTCGCACTTGTGTTAGTGTTGAAAAACCACTTTTCACACTTGTGTTAGTGTTGAAAAACCACTTTTCGCACCTGTGTTGGTGTTGAAAAACCACTTTTCGCACTTGTGTTGGTGCAGGAAACCACTTTTTCACTTGTATTAGTGTGGAAAAAACACTTTTCGCACTTGTGTTGGTGTTGAAAAACCACTTTTCGCACTTGTGTTAGTGTTGAAAAACCACTTTTCGCACTTGTGTTAGTGTTGAAAAACCACTTTTCGCACTTGTGTTGGTGTGGAAAAACACTTTTCGCACTTGTGTTAGTGTTGAAAAATCACTTTTCGCACTTGTGTTAGTGTTGAAAAACCTCTTTTCGAACTTGTGTTGGTGCAGGAAACCACTTTTGCACTTGTATTAGTGTGGAAAAAACACTTTTCGCACTTGTGTTAGTGTTGAAAAACCACTTTTCGCAGTTGTGTTAGTGTTGAAAAACCACTTTTCGCACTTGTGTTAGTGTTGAAAAACCACTTTTCGCACTTGTGTTGGTGCAGGAAACCACTTTTGCACTTGTATTAGTGTGGAAAAAACACTTTTCGCACTTGTGTTAGTGTTGAAAAACCACTTTTCGCACTTGTGTTAGTGTTGAAAAATCACTTTTCGCACTTGTGTTAGTGTTGAAAAACCACTTTTCGCACTTGTGTTGGTGCAGGAAACCACATTTGCACTTGTATTAGTGTGGAAAAAACACTTTTTGCACTTGTGATAGTGTTGAAAAACCACTTTTGGCACTTGTGTTAGTGTTGAAAAACCACTTTTCGCACTTGTGTTAGTGTTGAAAAACCACTTTTCGCACTTGTGTTGGTGCAGGACACCACATTTGCACTTGTATTAGTGTGGAAAAAACACTTTTTGCACTTGTGTTAGTGTTGAAAAACCACTTTTTGCACTTGTGTTAGTGTTGAAAAATCACTTTTCGCACTTGTGTTGGTGCAGGAAACCACTTTTGCACTTGTATTAGTGTGGAAAAAACACTTTTCGCACTTGTGTTAGTGTTGAAAAACCACTTTTCGCACTTGTGTTAGTGTTGAAAAACCACTTTTTGCACTTGTGTTAGTGTTGAAAAACCACTTTTCGCACTTATGTTGGTGCAGGAAACCACTTTTGCACTTGTATTAGTGTGGAAAAAACACTTTTTGCACTTGTGATAGTGTTGAAAAACCACTTTTCGCACTTGTGTTAGTGTTGAAAAACCACTTTTCGCACTTGTGTTAGTGTTGAAAAACCACTTTTCGCACTTGTGTTGGTGCAGGAAACCACTTTTGCACTTGTATTAGTGTGGAAAAAACACTTTTTGCACTTGTGATAGTGTTGAAAAACCACTTTTCACACTTGTGTTAGTGTTGAAAAACCACTTTTCGCACCTGTGTTGGTGTTGAAAAACCACTTTTCGCACTTGTGTTGGTGCAGGAAACCACTTTTTCACTTGTATTAGTGTGGAAAAAACACTTTTCGCACTTGTGTTGGTGTTGAAAAACCACTTTTCGCACTTGTGTTAGTGTTGAAAAACCACTTTTCGCACTTGTGTTAGTGTTGAAAAACCACTTTTCGCACGTGTTGGTGTGGAAAAACACTTTTCGCACTTGTGTTAGTGTTGAAAAATCACTTTTCGCACTTGTGTTAGTGTTGAAAAACCTCTTTTCGAACTTGTGTTGGTGCAGGAAACCACTTTTGCACTTGTATTAGTGTGGAAAAAACACTTTTCGCACTTGTGTTAGTGTTGAAAAACCACTTTTCGCAGTTGTGTTAGTGTTGAAAAACCACTTTTCGCACTTGTGTTAGTGTTGAAAAACCACTTTTCGCACTTGTGTTGGTGCAGGAAACCACTTTTGCACTTGTATTAGTGTGGAAAAAACACTTTTCGCACTTGTGTTAGTGTTGAAAAACCACTTTTCGCACTTGTGTTAGTGTTGAAAAATCACTTTTCGCACTTGTGTTAGTGTTGAAAAAACACTTTTTGCACTTGTGATAGTGTTGAAAAACCACTTTTGGCACTTGTGTTAGTGTTGAAAAACCACTTTTCGCACTTGTGTTAGTGTTGAAAAACCACTTTTCGCACTTGTGTTGGTGCAGGACACCACATTTGCACTTGTATTAGTGTGGAAAAAACACTTTTTGCACTTGTGTTAGTGTTGAAAAACCACTTTTTGCACTTGTGTTAGTGTTGAAAAATCACTTTTCGCACTTGTGTTGGTGCAGGAAACCACTTTTGCACTTGTATTAGTGTGGAAAAAACACTTTTCGCACTTGTGTTAGTGTTGAAAAACCACTTTTCGCACTTGTGTTAGTGTTGAAAAACCACTTTTCGCACTTGTGTTAGTGTTGAAAAACCACTTTTCGCACTTGTGTTGGTGCAGGAAACCACTTTTGCACTTGTATTAGTGTGGAAAAAACACTTTTTGCACTTGTGTTAGTGTTGAAAAACCACTTTTCGCACTTGTGTTAGTGTTGAAAAACCACTTTTCGCACTTGAGTTAGTGTTGAAAAACCACTTTTCGCACTTGTGTTGGTGCAGGAAACCACTTTTGCACTTGTATTAGTGTGGAAAAAACACTTTTCGCACTTGTGTTAGTGTTGAAAAACCACTTTTCGCACTTGTGTTAGTGTTGAAAAACCACTTTTCGCACTTGTGTTAGTGTTGAAAAACCACTTTTCGCACTTGTGTTGGTGCAGGAAACCACTTTTGCACTTGTAATAGTGTGGAAAAAACACTTTTCGCACTTGTGTTAGTGTTGAAAAACCACTTTTCGCACTTGTGTTAGTGTTGAAAAACCACTTTTCGCACTTGTGTTGGTGCAGGAAACCACTTTTGCACTTGTATTAGTGTGGAAAAAACACTTTTCGCACTTGTGTTAGTGTTGAAAAACCACTTTTCGCACTTGTGTTAGTGTTGAAAAACCACTTTTCGCAGTTGTGTTAGTGTTGAAAAACCACTTTTCGCACTTGTGTTAGTGTTGAAAAACCACTTTTCGCACTTGTGTTGGTGCAGGAAACCACTTTTGCACTTGTATTAGTGTGGAAAAAACACTTTTCGCACTTGTGTTAGTGTTGAAAAACCACTTTTCGCACTTGTGTTAGTGTTGAAAAACCACTTTTCGCACTTGTGTTAGTGTTGAAAAACCACTTTTAGCACTTGTGTTGGTGCCGGAAACCACATTTGCACTTGTATTAGTGTGGAAAAAACACTTTTTGCACTTGTGATAGTGTTGAAAAACCACTTTTGGCACTTGTGTTAGTGTTGAAAAACCACTTTTCGCACTTGTGTTAGTGTTGAAAAACCACTTTTCGCACTTGTGTTGGTGCAGGAAACCACATTTGCACTTGTATTAGTGTGGAAAAAACACTTTTTGCACTTGTGTTAGTGTTGAAAAACCACTTTTCGCACTTGTGTTAGTGTTGAAAAACCACTTTTCGCACTTGTGTTGGTGCAGGAAACCACTTTTGCACTTGTATTAGTGTGGAAAAAACACTTTTCGCACTTGTGTTAGTGTTGAAAAACCACTTTTCGCACTTGTGTTAGTGTTGAAAAACCACTTTTTGCACTTGTGTTAGTGTTGAAAAACCACTTTTCGCACTTATGTTGGTGCAGGAAACCACTTTTGCACTTGTATTAGTGTGGAAAAAACACTTTTTGCACTTGTGATAGTGTTGAAAAACCACTTTTCGCACTTGTGTTAGTGTTGAAAAACCACTTTTCGCACTTGTGTTAGTGTTGAAAAACCACTTTTCGCACTTGTGTTGGTGCAGGAAACCACTTTTGCACTTGTATTAGTGTGGAAAAAACACTTTTTGCACTTGTGATAGTGTTGAAAAACCACTTTTCACACTTGTGTTAGTGTTGAAAAACCACTTTTCGCACTTGTGTTGGTGTTGAAAAACCACTTTTCGCACTTGTGTTGGTGCAGGAAACCACTTTTTCACTTGTATTAGTGTGGAAAAAACACTTTTCGCACTTGTGTTGGTGTTGAAAAACCACTTTTCGCAATTGTGTTAGTGTTGAAAAACCACTTTTCGCACTTGTGTTAGTGTTGAAAAACCACTTTTCGCACTTGTGTTGGTGTGGAAAAACACTTTTCGCACTTGTGTTAGTGTTGAAAAATCACTTTTCGCACTTGTGTTAGTGTTGAAAAACCTCTTTTCGAACTTGTGTTGGTGCAGGAAACCACTTTTGCACTTGTATTAGTGTGGAAAAAACACTTTTCGCACTTGTGTTAGTGTTGAAAAACCACTTTTCGCACTTGTGTTAGTGTTGAAAAACCACTTTTCGCACTTGTGTTGGTGCAGGAAACCACTTTTGCACTTGTATTAGTGTGGAAAAAACACTTTTCGCACTTGTGTTAGTGTTGAAAAACCACTTTTCGCACTTGTGTTAGTGTTGAAAAATCACTTTTCGCACTTGTGTTAGTGTTGAAAAACCACTTTTCGCACTTGTGTTGGTGCAGGAAACCACATTTGCACTTGTATTAGTGTGGAAAAAACACTTTTCGCACTTGTGTTAGTGTTGAAAAACCACTTTTCGCACTTGTGTTAGTGTTGAAAAACCACTTTTCGCACTTGTGTTAGTGTTGAAAAACCACTTTTCGCACTTGTGTTGGTGCAGGAAACCACTTTTGCACTTGTATTAGTGTGGAAAAAACACTTTTTGCACTTGTGTTAGTGTTGAAAAACCACTTTTCGCACTTGTGTTAGTGTTGAAAAACCACTTTTCGCACTTGAGTTAGTGTTGAAAACCACTTTTCGCACTTGTGTTGGTGCAGGAAACCACTTTTGCACTTGTATTAGTGTGGAAAAAACACTTTTCGCACTTGTGTTAGTGTTGAAAAACCACTTTTCGCACTTGTGTTAGTGTTGAAAAACCACTTTTCGCACTTGTGTTAGTGTTGAAAAACCACTTTTCGCACTTGTGTTGGTGCAGGAAACCACTTTTGCACTTGTATTAGTGTGGAAAAAACACTTTTCGCACTTGTGTTAGTGTTGAAAAACCACTTTTCGCACTTGTGTTAGTGTTGAAAAACCACTTTTCGCACTTGTGTTGGTGCAGGAAACCACTTTTGCACTTGTATTAGTGTTGAAAAACCACTTTTCGCACTTGTGTTAGTGTTGAAAAACCACTTTTCGCACTTGTGTTCGTGTTGAAAAACCACTTTTCGCACTTGTGTTGGTGCAGGAAACCACTTTTGCACTTGTATTAGTGTGGAAAAACACTTTTCGCACTTGTGTTAGTGTTGAAAAACCACTTTTCGCACTTGTGTTAGTGTTGAAAAACCACTTTTCGCACTTGTGTTAGTGTGGAAAAAACACTTTTTGCACTTGTGATATTGTTGAAAAACCACTTTTCGCACTTGTGTTGGTGCAGGAAACCACTTTTGCACTTGTATAAGTGTGGAAAAAACACTTTTTGCACTTGTGACAGTGTTGAAAAACCACTTTTCGCACTTGTGTTAATGTTGAAAAACCACTTTTCGCACTTGGGTTGGTGCAGGAAACCACTTTTGCACTTGTATTAGTGTGGAAAAAACACTTTTCGCACTTGTGTTAGTGTTGAAAAACCACTTTTCGCACTTGTGTTAGTGTTGAAAAACCACTTTTTGCACTTGTGTTAGTGTTGAAAAACCACTTTTCGCACTTATGTTGGTGCAGGAAACCACTTTTGCACTTGTATTAGTGTGGAAAAAACACTTTTTGCACTTGTGATAGTGTTGAAAAACCACTTTTCGCACTTGTGTTAGTGTTGAAAAACCACTTTTCGCACTTGTGTTAGTGTTGAAAAACCACTTTTCGCACTTGTGTTGGTGCAGGAAACCACTTTTGCACTTGTATTAGTGTGGAAAAAACACTTTTTGCACTTGTGATAGTGTTGAAAAACCACTTTTCACACTTGTGTTAGTGTTGAAAAACCACTTTTCGCACCTGTGTTGGTGTTGAAAAACCACTTTTCGCACTTGTGTTGGTGCAGGAAACCACTTTTTCACTTGTATTAGTGTGGAAAAAAACACTTTTCGCACTTGTGTTGGTGTTGAAAAACCACTTTTCGCACTTGTGTTAGTGTTGAAAAACCACTTTTCGCACTTGTGTTAGTGTTGAAAAACCACTTTTCGCACTTGTGTTGGTGTGGAAAAACACTTTTCGCACTTGTGTTAGTGTTGAAAAATCACTTTTCGCACTTGTGTTAGTGTTGAAAAACCTCTTTTCGAACTTGTGTTGGTGCAGGAAACCACTTTTGCACTTGTATTAGTGTGGAAAAAACACTTTTCGCACTTGTGTTAGTGTTGAAAAACCACTTTTCGCAGTTGTGTTAGTGTTGAAAAACCACTTTTCGCACTTGTGTTAGTGTTGAAAAACCACTTTTCGCACTTGTGTTGGTGCAGGAAACCACTTTTGCACTTGTATTAGTGTGGAAAAAACACTTTTCGCACTTGTGTTAGTGTTGAAAAACCACTTTTCGCACTTGTGTTAGTGTTGAAAAATCACTTTTCGCACTTGTGTTAGTGTTGAAAAACCACTTTTCGCACTTGTGTTGGTGCAGGAAACCACATTTGCACTTGTATTAGTGTGGAAAAAACACTTTTTGCACTTGTGATAGTGTTGAAAAACCACTTTTGGCACTTGTGTTAGTGTTGAAAAACCACTTTTCGCACTTGTGTTAGTGTTGAAAACCACTTTTCGCACTTGTGTTGGTGCAGGACACCACATTTGCACTTGTATTAGTGTGGAAAAAACACTTTTTGCACTTGTGTTAGTGTTGAAAAACCACTTTTTGCACTTGTGTTAGTGTTGAAAAATCACTTTTCGCACTTGTGTTGGTGCAGGAAACCACTTTTGCACTTGTATTAGTGTGGAAAAAACACTTTTCGCACTTGTGTTAGTGTTGAAAAACCACTTTTCGCACTTGTGTTAGTGTTGAAAAACCACTTTTTGCACTTGTGTTAGTGTTGAAAAACCACTTTTCGCACTTATGTTGGTGCAGGAAACCACTTTTGCACTTGTATTAGTGTGGAAAAAACACTTTTTGCACTTGTGATAGTGTTGAAAAACCACTTTTCGCACTTGTGTTAGTGTTGAAAAACCACTTTTCGCACTTGTGTTAGTGTTGAAAAACCACTTTTCGCACTTGTGTTGGTGCAGGAAACCACTTTTGCACTTGTATTAGTGTGGAAAAAACACTTTTTGCACTTGTGATAGTGTTGAAAAACCACTTTTCACACTTGTGTTAGTGTTGAAAAACCACTTTTCGCACCTGTGTTGGTGTTGAAAAACCACTTTTCGCACTTGTGTTGGTGCAGGAAACCACTTTTTCACTTGTATTAGTGTGGAAAAAACACTTTTCGCACTTGTGTTGGTGTTGAAAAACCACTTTTCGCACTTGTGTTAGTGTTGAAAAACCACTTTTCGCACTTGTGTTAGTGTTGAAAAACCACTTTTCGCACTTGTGTTGGTGTGGAAAAACACTTTTCGCACTTGTGTTAGTGTTGAAAAATCACTTTTCGCACTTGTGTTAGTGTTGAAAAACCTCTTTTCGAACTTGTGTTGGTGCAGGAAACCACTTTTGCACTTGTATTAGTGTGGAAAAAACACTTTTCGCACTTGTGTTAGTGTTGAAAAACCACTTTTCGCAGTTGTGTTAGTGTTGAAAAACCACTTTTCGCACTTGTGTTAGTGTTGAAAAACCACTTTTCGCACTTGTGTTGGTGCAGGAAACCACTTTTGCACTTGTATTAGTGTGGAAAAAACACTTTTCGCACTTGTGTTAGTGTTGAAAAACCACTTTTCGCACTTGTGTTAGTGTTGAAAAATCACTTTTCGCACTTGTGTTAGTGTTGAAAAACCACTTTTCGCACTTGTGTTGGTGCAGGAAACCACATTTGCACTTGTATTAGTGTGGAAAAAACACTTTTTGCACTTGTGATAGTGTTGAAAAACCACTTTTGGCACTTGTGTTAGTGTTGAAAAACCACTTTTCGCACTTGTGTTAGTGTTGAAAAACCACTTTTCGCACTTGTGTTGGTGCAGGACACCACATTTGCACTTGTATTAGTGTGGAAAAAACACTTTTTGCACTTGTGTTAGTGTTGAAAAACCACTTTTTGCACTTGTGTTAGTGTTGAAAAATCACTTTTCGCACTTGTGTTGGTGCAGGAAACCACTTTTGCACTTGTATTAGTGTGGAAAAAACACTTTTCGCACTTGTGTTAATGTTGAAAAACCACTTTTCGCACTTGTGTTAGTGTTGAAAAACCACTTTTCGCACTTGTGTTAGTGTTGAAAAACCACTTTTCGCACTTGTGTTGGTGCAGGAAACCACTTTTGCACTTGTATTAGTGTGGAAAAAACACTTTTTGCACTTGTGTTAGTGTTGAAAAACCACTTTTCGCACTTGTGTTAGTGTTGAAAAACCACTTTTCGCACTTGAGTTAGTGTTGAAAAACCACTTTTCGCACTTGTGTTGGTGCAGGAAACCACTTTTGCACTTGTATTAGTGTGGAAAAAACACTTTTCGCACTTGTGTTAGTGTTGAAAAACCACTTTTCGCACTTGTGTTAGTGTTGAAAAACCACTTTTCGCACTTGTGTTAGTGTTGAAAAACCACTTTTCGCACTTGTGTTGGTGCAGGAAACCACTTTTGCACTTGTAATAGTGTGGAAAAAACACTTTTCGCACTTGTGTTAGTGTTGAAAATCCACTTTTCGCACTTGTGTTAGTGTTGAAAAACCACTTTTCGCACTTGTGTTGGTGCAGGAAACCACTTTTGCACTTGTATTAGTGTGGAAAAAACACTTTTCGCACTTGTGTTAGTGTTGAAAAACCACTTTTCGCACTTGTGTTAGTGTTGAAAAACCACTTTTCGCAGTTGTGTTAGTGTTGAAAAACCACTTTTCGCACTTGTGTTAGTGTTGAAAAACCACTTTTCGCACTTGTGTTGGTGCAGGAAACCACTTTTGCACTTGTATTAGTGTGGAAAAAACACTTTTCGCACTTGTGTTAGTGTTGAAAAACCACTTTTCGCACTTGTGTTAGTGTTGAAAAACCACTTTTCGCACTTGTGTTAGTGTTGAAAAACCACTTTTAGCACTTGTGTTGGTGCCGGAAACCACATTTGCACTTGTATTAGTGTGGAAAAAACACTTTTTGCACTTGTGATAGTGTTGAAAAACCACTTTTGGCACTTGTGTTAGTGTTGAAAAACCACTTTTCGCACTTGTGTTAGTGTTGAAAAACCACTTTTCGCACTTGTGTTGGTGCAGGAAACCACATTTGCACTTGTATTAGTGTGGAAAAAACACTTTTTGCACTTGTGTTAGTGTTGAAAAACCACTTTTCGCACTTGTGTTAGTGTTGAAAAACCACTTTTCGCACTTGTGTTGGTGCAGGAAACCACTTTTGCACTTGTATTAGTGTGGAAAAAACACTTTTCGCACTTGTGTTAGTGTTGAAAAACCACTTTTCGCACTTGTGTTAGTGTTGAAAAACCACTTTTTGCACTTGTGTTAGTGTTGAAAAACCACTTTTCGCACTTATGTTGGTGCAGGAAACCACTTTTGCACTTGTATTAGTGTGGAAAAAACACTTTTTGCACTTGTGATAGTGTTGAAAAACCACTTTTCGCACTTGTGTTAGTGTTGAAAAACCACTTTTCGCACTTGTGTTAGTGTTGAAAAACCACTTTTCACACTTGTGTTGGTGCAGGAAACCACTTTTGCACTTGTATTAGTGTGGAAAAAACACTTTTTGCACTTGTGATAGTGTTGAAAAACCACTTTTCACACTTGTGTTAGTGTTGAAAAACCACTTTTCGCACTTGTGTTGGTGTTGAAAAACCACTTTTCGCACTTGTGTTGGTGCAGGAAACCACTTTTTCACTTGTATTAGTGTGGAAAAAACACTTTTCGCACTTGTGTTGGTGTTGAAAAACCACTTTTCGCAATTGTGTTAGTGTTGAAAAACCACTTTTCGCACTTGTGTTAGTGTTGAAAAACCACTTTTCGCACTTGTGTTGGTGTGGAAAAACACTTTTCGCACTTGTGTTAGTGTTGAAAAATCACTTTTCGCACTTGTGTTAGTGTTGAAAAACCTCTTTTCGAACTTGTGTTGGTGCAGGAAACCACTTTTGCACTTGTATTAGTGTGGAAAAAACACTTTTCGCACTTGTGTTAGTGTTGAAAAACCACTTTTCGCACTTGTGTTAGTGTTGAAAAACCACTTTTCGCACTTGTGTTGGTGCAGGAAACCACTTTTGCACTTGTATTAGTGTGGAAAAAACACTTTTCGCACTTGTGTTAGTGTTGAAAAACCACTTTTCGCACTTGTGTTAGTGTTGAAAAATCACTTTTCGCACTTGTGTTGGTGCAGGAAACCACATTTGCACTTGTATTAGTGTGGAAAAAACACTTTTCGCACTTGTGTTAGTGTTGAAAAACCACTTTTCGCACTTGTGTTAGTGTTGAAAAACCACTTTTCGCACTTGTGTTAGTGTTGAAAAACCACTTTTCGCACTTGTGTTGGTGCAGGAAACCACTTTTGCACTTGTATTAGTGTGGAAAAAACACTTTTTGCACTTGTGTTAGTGTTGAAAAACCACTTTTCGCACTTGTGTTAGTGTTGAAAAACCACTTTTCGCACTTGAGTTAGTGTTGAAAAACCACTTTTCGCACTTGTGTTGGTGCAGGAAACCACTTTTGCACTTGTATTAGTGTGGAAAAAACACTTTTCGCACTTGTGTTAGTGTTGAAAAACCACTTTTCGCACTTGTGTTAGTGTTGAAAAACCACTTTTCGCACTTGTGTTAGTGTTGAAAAACCACTTTTCGCACTTGTGTTGGTGCAGGAAACCACTTTTGCACTTGTATTAGTGTGGAAAAAACACTTTTCGCACTTGTGTTAGTGTTGAAAAACCACTTTTCGCACTTGTGTTAGTGTTGAAAAACCACTTTTCGCACTTGTGTTGGTGCAGGAAACCACTTTTGCACTTGTATTAGTGTGGAAAAAACACTTTTCGCACTTGTGTTAGTGTTGAAAAACCACTTTTCGTACTTGTGTTAGTGTTTAAAAACCACTTTTCGCACTTGTGTTGGTGCAGGAAACCACTTTTGCACTTGTATTAGTGTGGAAAAAACACTTTTCGCACTTGTGTTAGTGTTGAAAAACCACTTTTTGCACTTGAGTTAGTGTTGAAAAACCACTTTTTGCACTTGTGATAGTGTTGAAAAACCACTTTTCGCACTTGTGTTAGTGTTGAAAAACCACTTTTCGCACTTGTGTTAGTGTGGAAAAAACACTTTTCGCACTTGTGTTAGTGTTGAAAAACCACTTTTCGCACTTGTGTTGGTGCAGGAAACCACTTTTTGCACTTGTATTAGTGTGGAAAAAACACTTTTCGCACTTGTGTTAGTGTTTAAAAACCACTTTTCGCACTTGTGTTAGTGTTGAAAAAACACTTTTCGCACTTGTGTTAGTGTTGAAAAACCACTTTTCGCACTTGTGTTGGTGCAGGAAACCACTTTTGCACTTGTACTAGTGTGGAAAAAACACTTTTTGCACTTGTGATAGTGTTGAAAAACCACTTTTCGCACTTGTGTTGGTGCAGGAAACCACTTTTGCACTTGTATTAGTGTGGAAAAAACACTTTTCGCACTTGTGTTAGTGTTGAAAAACCACTTTTCGCACTTGTGTTAATGTTGAAAAACCACTTTTCGCACTTGTGTTAGTGTTGAAAAACCACTTTTCGCACTTGTGTTGGTGCAGGAAACCACTTTTGCACTTGTATTAGTGTGGAAAAAACACTTTTCGCACTTGTTTTAGTGTTGAAAAACCACTTTTCGCACTTGTGTTAGTGTTGAAAAACCACTTTTCGCACTAGTGTTGGTGCAGGAAACCACTTTTGCACTTGTATTAGTGTGGAAAAAACACTTTTCGCACTTGTGTTAGTGTTGAAAAACCACTTTTCGTACTTGTGTTAGTGTTGAAAAACCACTTTTCGCACTTGTGTTGGTGCAGGAAACCACTTTTGCACTTGTATTAGTGTGGAAAAAACACTTTTCGCACTTGTGTTAGTGTTGAAAAACCACTTTTCGCACTTGTGTTAGTGTTGAAAAACCACTTTTCGCACTTGTGTTAGTGTTGAAAAACCACTTTTCGCACTTGTGTTGGTGCAGGAAACCACTTTTGCACTTGTATTAGTGTGGAAAAAACACTTTTCGCACTTGTGTTAGTGTTGAAAAACCACTTTTCGCACTTGAGTTAGTGTTGAAAAACCACTTTTTGCACTTGTGATAGTGTTGAAAAACCACTTTTCACACTTGTGTTAGTGTTGAAAAACCACTTTTCGCACTTGTGTTAGTGTTGAAAAACCACTTTTCACACTTGTGTTGGTGCAGGAAACCACTTTTGCACTTGTATTAGTGTGGAAAAAACACTTTTCGCACTTGTGTTAGTGTTGAAAAACCACTTTTCGCACTTGTGTTAGTGTTGAAAAACCACTTTTCGCACTTGTGTTGGTGCAGGAAACCACTTTTGCACTTGTATTAGTGTGGAAAAAACAATTTTCGCACTTGTGTTAGTGTTGAAAAACCACTTTTCGTACTTGTGTTAGTGTTGAAAAATCACTTTTCGCACTTGTGTTAGTGTTGAAAAACACTTTTCGCACTTGTGTTGGTGCAGGAAACCACATTTGCACTTGTATTAGTGTGGAAAAAACACTTTTCGCACTTGTGTTAGTGTTGAAAAACCACTTTTCGCACTTGTGTTAGTGTTGAAAAACCACTTTTCGCACTTGTGTTAGTGTTGAAAAACCACTTTTCGCACTTGTGTTCGGTGCAGGAAACCACTTTTGCACTTGTATTAGTGTGGAAAAAACACTTTTTGCACTTGTGTTAGTGTTGAAAAACCACTTTTCGCACTTGTGTTAGTGTTGAAAAACCACTTTTCGCACTTGAGTTAGTGTTGAAAAACCACTTTTCGCACTTGTGTTGGTGCAGGAAACCACTTTTGCACTTGTATTAGTGTGGAAAAAACACTTTTCGCACTTGTGTTAGTGTTGAAAAACCACTTTTCGCACTTGTGTTAGTGTTGAAAAACCACTTTTCGCACTTGTGTTAGTGTTGAAAAACCACTTTTCGCACTTGTGTTGGTGCAGGAAACCACTTTTGCACTTGTATTAGTGTGGAAAAAACACTTTTCGCACTTGTGTTAGTGTTGAAAAACCACTTTTCGCACTTGTGTTAGTGTTGAAAAACCACTTTTCGCACTTGTTTTGGTGCAGGAAACCACTTTTGCACTTGTATTAGTGTGGAAAAAACACTTTTCGCACTTGTGTTAGTGTTGAAAAACCACTTTTCGTACTTGTGTTAGTGTTGAAAAACCACTTTTCGCACTTGTGTTGGTGCAGGAAACCACTTTTGCACTTGTATTAGTGTGGAAAAAACACTTTTCGCACTTGTGTTAGTGTTGAAAAACCACTTTTTGCACTTGAGTTAGTGTTGAAAAACCACTTTTTGCACTTGTGATAGTGTTGAAAAACCACTTTTCGCACTTGTGTTAGTGTTGAAAAACCACTTTTCGCACTTGTGTTAGTGTGGAAAAAACACTTTTCGCACTTGTGTTAGTGTTGAAAAACCACTTTTCGCACTTGTGTTGGTGCAGGAAACCACTTTTGCACTTGTATTAGTGTGGAAAAAACACTTTTCGCACTTGTGTTAGTGTTGAAAAACCACTTTTCGCACTTGTGTTAGTGTTGAAAAAACACTTTTCGCACTTGTGTTAGTGTTGAAAAACCACTTTTCGCACTTGTGTTGGTGCAGGAAACCACTTTTGCACTTGTACTAGTGTGGAAAAAACACTTTTTGCACTTGTGATAGTGTCGAAAAACCACTTTTCGCACTTGTGTTGGTGCAGGAAACCACTTTTGCACTTGTATTAGTGTGGAAAAAACACTTTTCGCACTTGTTTTAGTGTTGAAAAACCACTTTTCGCACTTGTGTTAATGTTGAAAAACCACTTTTCGCACTTGTGTTAGTGTTGAAAAACCACTTTTCGCACTTGTGTTGGTGCAGGAAACCACTTTTGCACTTGTATTAGTGTGGAAAAAACACTTTTCGCACTTGTTTTAGTGTTGAAAAACCACTTTTCGCACTTGTGTTAGTGTTGAAAAACCACTTTTCGCACTAGTGTTGGTGCAGGAAACCACTTTTGCACTTGTATTAGTGTGGAAAAAACACTTTTCGCACTTGTGTTAGTGTTGAAAAAGCACTTTTCGTACTTGTGTTAGTGTTGAAAAACCACTTTTCGCACTTGTGTTGGTGCAGGAAACCACTTTTGCACTTGTATTAGTGTGGAAAAAACACTTTTCGCACTTGTGTTAGTGTTGAAAAACCACTTTTCGCACTTGTGTTAGTGTTGAAAAACCACTTTTCGCACTTGTGTTAGTGTTGAAAAACCACTTTTCGCACTTGTGTTGGTGCAGGAAACCACTTTTGCACTTGTATTAGTGTGGAAAAAACACTTTTCGCACTTGTGTTAGTGTTGAAAAACCACTTTTCGCACTTGAGTTAGTGTTGAAAAACCACTTTTTGCACTTGTGATAGTGTTGAAAAACCACTTTTCACACTTGTGTTAGTGTTGAAAAACCACTTTTCGCACTTGTGTTAGTGTTGAAAAACCACTTTTCACACTTGTGTTGGTGCAGGAAACCACTTTTGCACTTGTATTAGTGTGGAAAAAACACTTTTCGCACTTGTGTTAGTGTTGAAAAACCACTTTTCGCACTTGTGTTAGTGTTGAAAAACCACTTTTCGCACTTGTGTTGGTGCAGGAAACCACTTTTGCACTTGTATTAGTGTGGAAAAAACACTTTTCGCACTTGTGTTAGTGTTGAAAAACCACTTTTTGCACTTGAGTTAGTGTTGAAAAACCACTTTTTGCACTTGTGATAGTGTTGAAAAACCACTTTTCGCACTTGTGTTAGTGTTGAAAAACCACTTTTCGCACTTGTGTTAGTGTGGAAAAAACACTTTTCGCACTTGTGTTAGTGTTGAAAAACCACTTTTCGCACTTGTGTTGGTGCAGGAAACCACTTTTGCACTTGTATTAGTGTGGAAAAAACACTTTTCGCACTTGTGTTAGTGTTGAAAAACCACTTTTCGCACTTGTGTTAGTGTTGAAAAAACACTTTTCGCACTTGTGTTAGTGTTGAAAAACCACTTTTCGCACTTGTGTTGGTGCAGGAAACCACTTTTGCACTTGTACTAGTGTGGAAAAAACACTTTTTGCACTTGTGATAGTGTTGAAAAACCACTTTTCGCACTTGTGTTGGTGCAGGAAACCACTTTTGCACTTGTATTAGTGTGGAAAAAACACTTTTCGCACTTGTGTTAGTGTTGAAAAACCACTTTTCGCACTTGTGTTAATGTTGAAAAACCACTTTTCGCACTTGTGTTAGTGTTGAAAAACCACTTTTCGCACTTGTGTTGGTGCAGGAAACCACTTTTGCACTTGTATTAGTGTGGAAAAAACACTTTTCGCACTTGTTTTAGTGTTGAAAAACCACTTTTCGCACTTGTGTTAGTGTTGAAAAACCACTTTTCGCACTAGTGTTGGTGCAGGAAACCACTTTTGCACTTGTATTAGTGTGGAAAAAACACTTTTCGCACTTGTGTTAGTGTTGAAAAACCACTTTTCGTACTTGTGTTAGTGTTGAAAAACCACTTTTCGCACTTGTGTTGGTGCAGGAAACCACTTTTGCACTTGTATTAGTGTGGAAAAAACACTTTTCGCACTTGTGTTAGTGTTGAAAAACCACTTTTCGCACTTGTGTTAGTGTTGAAAAACCACTTTTCGCACTTGTGTTAGTGTTGAAAAACCACTTTTCGCACTTGTGTTGGTGCAGGAAACCACTTTTGCACTTGTATTAGTGTGGAAAAAACACTTTTCGCACTTGTGTTAGTGTTGAAAAACCACTTTTCGCACTTGAGTTAGTGTTGAAAAACCACTTTTTGCACTTGTGATAGTGTTGAAAAACCACTTTTCACACTTGTGTTAGTGTTGAAAAACCACTTTTCGCACTTGTGTTAGTGTTGAAAAACCACTTTTCACACTTGTGTTGGTGCAGGAAACCACTTTTGCACTTGTATTAGTGTGGAAAAAACACTTTTCGAACTTGTGTTGGTGTTGAAAAACCACTTTTCGCACTTGTGTTAGTGTTGAAAAAACACTTTTCGCACTTGTGTTAGTGTTGAAAAACCACTTTTTGCACTTGTGTTAGTGCAGGAAACCACTTTTGCACTTGTATTAGTGTGGAAAAAACACTTTTTGCACTTGTGATAGTGTTGAAAAACCACTTTTCGCACTTGTGTTAGTGTTGAAAAACCACTTTTCGCACTTGTGTTAGTGTTGAAAAACCACTTTTCGCACTTGTGTTGGTGCAGGAAACCACTTTTGCACTTGTATTAGTGTGGAAAAAACACTTTTCGCACTTGTGTTAGTGTTGAAAAACCACTTTTTGCACTTGTGTTAGTGTTGAAAAACCACTTTTTGCACTTGTGATAGTGTTGAAAAACCACTTTTCGCACTTGTGTTAATGTTGAAAAACCACTTTTCGCACTTGTGTTAGTGTTGAAAAACCACTTTTCGCACTTGTGTTAGTGTTGAAAAACCACTTTTCGCACTTGTGTTCGTGTTGAAAAACCACTTTTCGCACTTGTGTTGGTGCAGGAAACCACTTTTGCACTTGTATTAGTGTGGAAAAACACTTTTCGCACTTGTGTTAGTGTTGAAAAACCACTTTTCGCACTTGTGTTAGTGTTGAAAAACCACTTTTCGCACTTGTGTTAGTGTGGAAAAAACACTTTTCGCACTTGTGATAGTGTTGAAAAACCACTTTTCGCACTTGTGTTGGTGCAGGAAACCACTTTTGCACTTGTATTAGTGTGGAAAAAACACTTTTTGCACTTGTGACAGTGTTGAAAAACCACTTTTCGCACTTGTGTTAATGTTGAAAAACCACTTTTCGCACTTGGGTTGGTGCAGGAAACCACTTTTGCACTTGTATTAGTGTGGAAAAAACACTTTTCGCACTTGTGTTAGTGTTGAAAAACCACTTTTCGCACTTGTGTTAGTGTTGAAAAACCACTTTTTGCACTTGTGTTAGTGTTGAAAAACCACTTTTCGCACTTATGTTGGTGCAGGAAACCACTTTTGCACTTGTATTAGTGTGGAAAAAACACTTTTTGCACTTGTGATAGTGTTGAAAAACCACTTTTCGCACTTGTGTTAGTGTTGAAAAACCACTTTTCGCACTTGTGTTAGTGTTGAAAAACCACTTTTCGCACTTGTGTTGGTGCAGGAAACCACTTTTGCACTTGTATTAGTGTGGAAAAAACACTTTTTGCACTTGTGATAGTGTTGAAAAACCACTTTTCACACTTGTGTTAGTGTTGAAAAACCACTTTTCGCACCTGTGTTGGTGTTGAAAAACCACTTTTCGCACTTGTGTTGGTGCAGGAAACCACTTTTTCACTTGTATTAGTGTGGAAAAAACACTTTTCGCACTTGTGTTGGTGTTGAAAAACCACTTTTCGCACTTGTGTTAGTGTTGAAAAACCACTTTTCGCACTTGTGTTAGTGTTGAAAAACCACTTTTCGCACTTGTGTTGGTGTGGAAAAACACTTTTCGCACTTGTGTTAGTGTTGAAAAATCACTTTTCGCACTTGTGTTAGTGTTGAAAAACCTCTTTTCGAACTTGTGTTGGTGCAGGAAACCACTTTTGCACTTGTATTAGTGTGGAAAAAACACTTTTCGCACTTGTGTTAGTGTTGAAAAACCACTTTTCGCAGTTATGTTAGTGTTGAAAAACCACTTTTCGCACTTGTGTTAGTGTTGAAAAACCACTTTTCGCACTTGTGTTGGTGCAGGAAACCACTTTTGCACTTGTATTAGTGTGGAAAAAACACTTTTCGCACTTGTGTTAGTGTTGAAAAACCACTTTTCGCACTTGTGTTAGTGTTGAAAAATCACTTTTCGCACTTGTGTTAGTGTTGAAAAACCACTTTTCGCACTTGTGTTGGTGCAGGAAACCACATTTGCACTTGTATTAGTGTGGAAAAAACACTTTTTGCACTTGTGATAGTGTTGAAAAACCACTTTTGGCACTTGTGTTAGTGTTGAAAAACCACTTTTCGCACTTGTGTTAGTGTTGAAAAACCACTTTTCGCACTTGTGTTGGTGCAGGACACCACATTTGCACTTGTATTAGTGTGGAAAAAACACTTTTTGCACTTGTGTTAGTGTTGAAAAACCACTTTTTGCACTTGTGTTAGTGTTGAAAAATCACTTTTCGCACTTGTGTTGGTGCAGGAAACCACTTTTGCACTTGTATTAGTGTGGAAAAAACACTTTTCGCACTTGTGTTAGTGTTGAAAAACCACTTTTCGCACTTGTGTTAGTGTTGAAAAACCACTTTTCGCACTTGTGTTAGTGTTGAAAAACCACTTTTCGCACTTGTGTTGGTGCAGGAAACCACTTTTGCACTTGTATTAGTGTGGAAAAAACACTTTTTGCACTTGTGTTAGTGTTGAAAAACCACTTTTCGCACTTGTGTTAGTGTTGAAAAACCACTTTTCGCACTTGAGTTAGTGTTGAAAAACCACTTTTCGCACTTGTGTTGGTGCAGGAAACCACTTTTGCACTTGTATTAGTGTGGAAAAAACACTTTTCGCACTTGTGTTAGTGTTGAAAAACCACTTTTCGCACTTGTGTTAGTGTTGAAAAACCACTTTTCGCACTTGTGTTAGTGTTGAAAAACCACTTTTCGCACTTGTGTTGGTGCAGGAAACCACTTTTGCACTTGTATTAGTGTGGAAAAAACACTTTTCGCACTTGTGTTAGTGTTGAAAAACCACTTTTCGCACTTGTGTTAGTGTTGAAAAACCACTTTTCGCACTTGTGTTGGTGCAGGAAACCACTTTTGCACTTGTATTAGTGTGGAAAAAACACTTTTCGCACCTGTGTTAGTGTTGAAAAACCACTTTTCGCACTTGTGTTGGTGCAGGAAACCACTTTTGCACTTGTATTAGTGTGGAAAAAACACTTTTCGCACTTGTGTTAGTGTTGAAAAACCACTTTTCGCACTTGTGTTAGTGTTGAAAAAACACTTTTCGCACGTGTGTTAGTGTTGAAAAACCACTTTTCGCACTTGTGTTGGTGCAGGAAACCACTTTTGCACTTGTATTAGTGTGGAAAAAACACTTTTCGCACTTGTGTTAGTGTTGAAAAACCACTTTTCGCACTTGTGTTAGTGTTGAAAAACCACTTTTCACACTTGTGTTAGTGTTGAAAAACCACTTTTCGCACTTGTGTTGGTGCAGGAAACTACTTTTGCACTTGTATTAGTGTGGAAAAAACACTTTTTGCACTTGTGATAGTGTTGAAAAACCACTTTTCGCACTTGTGTTAGTGTTGAAAAACCACTTTTCGCACTTGTGTTAGTGTTGAAAAACCACTTTTCGCACTTGTGTTGGTGCAGGAAACCACTTTTGCACTTGTATTAGTGTGGAAAAAACACTTTTTGCACTTGTGATAGTGTTGAAAAACCACTTTTCACACTTGTGTTAGTGTTGAAAAACCACTTTTCGCACTTGTGTTAGTGTTGAAAAACCACTTTTCGCACTTGTGTTGGTGCAGGAAACCACTTTTTCACTTGTATTAGTGTGGAAAAAACACTTTTCGCACTTGTGTTGGTGTTGAAAAACCACTTTTCGCACTTGTGTTAGTGTTGAAAAACCACTTTTCGCACTTGTGTTAGTGTTGAAAAACCACTTTTCGCACTTGTGTTGGTGCAGGAAACCACTTTTACACTTGTATTAGTGTGGAAAAAACACTTTTTGCACTTGTGATAGTGTTGAAAAACCACTTTTCGCACTTGTGTTAGTGTTGAAAAACCACTTTTCGCACTTGTGTTGGTGCAGGAAACCACTTTTGCACTTGTATTAGTGTGGAAAAACACTTTTCGCACTTGTGTTAGTGTTGAAAAATCACTTTTCGCACTTGTGTTAGTGTTGAAAAACCTCTTTTCGCACTTGTGTTGATGCAGGAAACCACTTTTGCACTTGTATTAGTGTGGAAAAAACACTTTTCGCACTTGTGTTAGTGTTGAAAAACCACTTTTGGCACTTGTGTTAGTGTTGAAAAACCACTTTTCGCACTTGTGTTAGTGTTGAAAAACCACTTTTCGCACTTGTGTTGGTGCAGGACACCACATTTGCACTTGTATTAGTGTGGAAAAAACACTTTTTGCACTTGTGTTAGTGTTGAAAAACCACTTTTTGCACTTGTGTTAGTGTTGAAAAACCACTTTTTGCACTTGTGTTAGTGTTGAAAAATCACTTTTCGCACTTGTGTTGGTGCAGGAAACCACTTTTGCACTTGTATTAGTGTGGAAAAAACACTTTTCGCACTTGTGTTAGTGTTGAAAAACCACTTTTCGCACTTGTGTTAGTGTTGAAAAACCACTTTTCGCACTTGTGTTAGTGTTGAAAAACCACTTTTCGCACTTGTGTTGGTGCAGGAAACCACTTTTGCACTTGTATTAGTGTGGAAAAAACACTTTTTGCACTTGTGTTAGTGTTGAAAAACCACTTTTCGCACTTGCGTTAGTGTTGAAAAACCACTTTTCGCACTTGTGTTAGTGTTGAAAAACCACTTTTCGCACTTGTGTTGGTGCAGGAAACCACTTTTGCACTTGTATTAGTGTGGAAAAAACACTTTTCGCACTTGTGTTAGTGTTGAAAAACCACTTTTCGCACTTGTGTTAGTGTTGAAAAACCACTTTTCGCACTTGTGTTGGTGCAGGAAACCACTTTTGCACTTGTATTAGTGTGGAAAAAACACTTTTCGCACTTGTGTTAGTGTTGAAAAACCACTTTTCGCACTTGTGTTGATGCAGGAAACCACTTTTGCACTTGTATTAGTGTGGAAAAAACACTTTTCGCACTTGTGTTAGTGTTGAAAAACCACTTTTCGCACTTGTGTTAGTGTTGAAAAAACACTTTTCGCACGTGTGTTAGTGTTGAAAAACCACTTTTCGCACTTGTGTTGGTGCAGGAAACCACTTTTGCACTTGTATTAGTGTGGAAAAAACACTTTTCGCACTTGTGTTAGTGTTGAAAAACCACTTTTCGCACTTGTGTTAGTGTTGAAAAACCACTTTTCACACTTGTGTTAGTGTTGAAAAACCACTTTTCGCACTTGTGTTGGTGCAGGAAACTACTTTTGCACTTGTATTAGTGTGGAAAAAACACTTTTTGCACTTGTGATAGTGTTGAAAAACCACTTTTCGCACTTGTGTTAGTGTTGAAAAACCACTTTTCGCACTTGTGTTAGTGTTGAAAAACCACTTTTCGCACTTGTGTTGGTGCAGGAAACCACTTTTGCACTTGTATTAGTGTGGAAAAAACACTTTTTGCACTTGTGATAGTGTTGAAAAACCACTTTTCACACTTGTGTTAGTGTTGAAAAACCACTTTTCGCACTTGTGTTAGTGTTGAAAAACCACTTTTCGCACTTGTGTTGGTGCAGGAAACCACTTTTTCACTTGTATTAGTGTGGAAAAAACACTTTTCGCACTTGTGTTGGTGTTGAAAAACCACTTTTCGCACTTGTGTTAGTGTTGAAAAACCACTTTTCGCACTTGTGTTAGTGTTGAAAAACCACTTTTCGCACTTGTGTTGGTGCAGGAAACCACTTTTGCACTTGTATTAGTGTGGAAAAAACACTTTTTGCACTTGTGATAGTGTTGAAAAACCACTTTTCGCACTTGTGTTAGTGTTGAAAAACCACTTTTCGCACTTGTGTTGGTGCAGGAAACCACTTTTGCACTTGTATTAGTGTGGAAAAACACTTTTCGCACTTGTGTTAGTGTTGAAAAATCACTTTTCGTACTTGTGTTAGTGTTGAAAAACCACTTTTCGCACTTGTGTTGGTGCAGGAAACCACTTTTGCACTTGTATTAGTGTGGAAAAAACACTTTTCGCACTTGTGTTAGTGTTGAAAAACCACTTTTCGCACTTGTGTTAGTGTTGAAAAACCACTTTTCGCACTTGTGTTAGTGTTGAAAAACCACTTTTCGCACTTGTGTTGGTGCAGGAAACCACTTTTGCACTTGTATTAGTGTGGAAAAAACACTTTTCGCACTTGTGTTAGTGTTGAAAAACCACTTTTCGCACTTGAGTTAGTGTTGAAAAACCACTTTTTGCACTTGTGATAGTGTTGAAAAACCACTTTTCACACTTGTGTTAGTGTTGAAAAACCACTTTTCGCACTTGTGTTAGTGTTGAAAAACCACTTTTCACACTTGTGTTGGTGCAGGAAACCACTTTTGCACTTGTATTAGTGTGGAAAAAACACTTTTCGAACTTGTGTTGGTGTTGAAAAACCACTTTTCGCACTTGTGTTAGTGTTGAAAAAACACTTTTCGCACTTGTGTTAGTGTTGAAAAACCACTTTTTGCACTTGTGTTAGTGCAGGAAACCACTTTTGCACTTGTATTAGTGTGGAAAAAACACTTTTTGCACTTGTGATAGTGTTGAAAAACCACTTTTCGCACTTGTGTTAGTGTTGAAAAACCACTTTTCGCACTTGTGTTAGTGTTGAAAAACCACTTTTCGCACTTGTGTTGGTGCAGGAAACCACTTTTGCACTTGTATTAGTGTGGAAAAAACACTTTTCGCACTTGTGTTAGTGTTGAAAAACCACTTTTCGCACTTGTGTTAGTGTTGAAAAACCACTTTTTGCACTTGTGATAGTGTTGAAAAACCACTTTTCGCACTTGTGTTAATGTTGAAAAACCACTTTTCGCACTTGTGTTAGTGTTGAAAAACCACTTTTCGCACTTGTGTTAGTGTTGAAAAACCACTTTTCGCACTTGTGTTCGTGTTGAAAAACCACTTTTCGCACTTGTGTTGGTGCAGGAAACCACTTTTGCACTTGTATTAGTGTGGAAAAACACTTTTCGCACTTGTGTTAGTGTTGAAAAACCACTTTTTGCACTTGTGTTAGTGTTGAAAAACCACTTTTCGCACTTGTGTTAGTGTGGAAAAAACACTTTTCGCACTTGTGATAGTGTTGAAAAACCACTTTTCGCACTTGTGTTGGTGCAGGAAACCACTTTTGCACTTGTATTAGTGTGGAAAAAACACTTTTTGCACTTGTGACAGTGTTGAAAAACCACTTTTCGCACTTGTGTTAATGTTGAAAAACCACTTTTCGCACTTGGGTTGGTGCAGGAAGCCACTTTTGCACTTCTATTAGTGTGGAAAAAACACTTTTCGCACTTGTGTTAGTGTTGAAAAACCACTTTTCGCACTTGTGTTAGTGTTGAAAAACCACTTTTTGCACTTGTGTTAGTGTTGAAAAACCACTTTTCGCACTTATGTTGGTGCAGGAAACCACTTTTGCACTTGTATTAGTGTGGAAAAAACACTTTTTGCACTTGTGATAGTGTTGAAAAACCACTTTTCGCACTTGTGTTAGTGTTGAAAAACCACTTTTCGCACTTGTGTTAGTGTTGAAAAACCACTTTTCGCACTTGTGTTGGTGCAGGAAACCACTTTTGCACTTGTATTAGTGTCGAAAAAACACTTTTTGCACTTGTGATAGTGTTGAAAAACCACTTTTCACACTTGTGTTAGTGTTGAAAAACCACTTTTCGCACCTGTGTTGGTGTTGAAAAACCACTTTTCGCACTTGTGTTGGTGCAGGAAACCACTTTTTCACTTGTATTAGTGTGGAAAAAACACTTTTCGCACTTGTGTTGGTGTTGAAAAACCACTTTTCGCACTTGTGTTAGTGTTGAAAAACCACTTTTCGCACTTGTGTTAGTGTTGAAAAACCACTTTTCGCACTTGTGTTGGTGTGGAAAAACACTTTTCGCACTTGTGTTAGTGTTGAAAAATCACTTTTCGCACTTGTGTTAGTGTTGAAAAACCTCTTTTCGAACTTGTGTTGGTGCAGGAAACCACTTTTGCACTTGTATTAGTGTGGAAAAAACACTTTTCGCACTTGTGTTAGTGTTGAAAAACCACTTTTCGCAGTTGTGTTAGTGTTGAAAAACCACTTTTCGCACTTGTGTTAGTGTTGAAAAACCACTTTTCGCACTTGTGTTGGTGCAGGAAACCACTTTTGCACTTGTATTAGTGTGGAAAAAACACTTTTCGCACTTGTGTTAGTGTTGAAAAACCACTTTTCGCACTTGTGTTAGTGTTGAAAAATCACTTTTCGCACTTGTGTTAGTGTTGAAAAACCACTTTTCGCACTTGTGTTGGTGCAGGAAACCACATTTGCACTTGTATTAGTGTGGAAAAAACACTTTTTGCACTTGTGATAGTGTTGAAAAACCACTTTTGGCACTTGTGTTAGTGTTGAAAAACCACTTTTCGCACTTGTGTTAGTGTTGAAAAACCACTTTTCGCACTTGTGTTGGTGCAGGACACCACATTTGCACTTGTATTAGTGTGGAAAAAACACTTTTTGCACTTGTGTTAGTGTTGAAAAACCACTTTTTGCACTTGTGTTAGTGTTGAAAAATCACTTTTCGCACTTGTGTTGGTGCAGGAAACCACTTTTGCACTTGTATTAGTGTGGAAAAAACACTTTTCGCACTTGTGTTAGTGTTGAAAAACCACTTTTCGCACTTGTGTTAGTGTTGAAAAACCACTTTTCGCACTTGTGTTAGTGTTGAAAAACCACTTTTCGCACTTGTGTTGGTGCAGGAAACCACTTTTGCACTTGTATTAGTGTGGAAAAAACACTTTTTGCACTTGTGTTAGTGTTGAAAAACCACTTTTCGCACTTGTGTTAGTGTTGAAAAACCACTTTTCGCACTTGAGTTAGTGTTGAAAAACCACTTTTCGCACTTGTGTTGGTGCAGGAAACCACTTTTGCACTTGTATTAGTGTGGAAAAAACACTTTTCGCACTTGTGTTAGTGTTGAAAAACCACTTTTCGCACTTGTGTTAGTGTTGAAAAACCACTTTTCGCACTTGTGTTAGTGTTGAAAAACCACTTTTCGCACTTGTGTTGGTGCAGGAAACCACTTTTGCACTTGTATTAGTGTGGAAAAAACACTTTTCGCACTTGTGTTAGTGTTGAAAAACCACTTTTCGCACTTGTGTTAGTGTTGAAAAACCACTTTTCGCACTTGTGTTGGTGCAGGAAACCACTTTTGCACTTGTATTAGTGTGGAAAAAACACTTTTCGCACTTGTGTTAGTGTTGAAAAACCACTTTTCGCACTTGTGTTGGTGCAGGAAACCACTTTTGCACTTGTATTAGTGTGGAAAAAACACTTTTCGCACTTGTGTTAGTGTTGAAAAACCACTTTTCGCACTTGTGTTAGTGTTGAAAAAACACTTTTCGCACGTGTGTTAGTGTTGAAAAACCACTTTTCGCACTTGTGTTGGTGCAGGAAACCACTTTTGCACTTGTATTAGTGTGGAAAAAACACTTTTCGCACTTGTGTTAGTGTTGAAAAACCACTTTTCGCACTTGTGTTAGTGTTGAAAAACCACTTTTCACACTTGTGTTAGTGTTGAAAAACCACTTTTCGCACTTGTGTTGGTGCAGGAAACTACTTTTGCACTTGTATTAGTGTGGAAAAAACACTTTTTGCACTTGTGATAGTGTTGAAAAACCACTTTTCGCACTTGTGTTAGTGTTGAAAAACCACTTTTCGCACTTGTGTTAGTGTTGAAAAACCACTTTTCGCACTTGTGTTGGTGCAGGAAACCACTTTTGCACTTGTATTAGTGTGGAAAAAACACTTTTTGAACTTGTGATAGTGTTGAAAAACCACTTTTCACACTTGTGTTAGTGTTGAAAAACCACTTTTCGCACTTGTGTTAGTGTTGAAAAACCACTTTTCGCACTTGTGTTGGTGCAGGAAACCACTTTTTCACTTGTATTAGTGTGGAAAAAACACTTTTCGCACTTGTGTTGGTGTTGAAAAACCACTTTTCGCACTTGTGTTAGTGTTGAAAAACCACTTTTCGCACTTGTGTTAGTGTTGAAAAACCACTTTTCGCACTTGTGTTGGTGCAGGAAACCACTTTTGCACTTGTATTAGTGTGGAAAAAACACTTTTTGCACTTGTGATAGTGTTGAAAAACCACTTTTCGCAATTGTGTTAGTGTTGAAAAACCACTTTTCGCACTTGTGTTGGTGCAGGAAACCACTTTTGCACTTGTATTAGTGTGGAAAAACACTTTTCGCACTTGTGTTAGTGTTGAAAAATCACTTTTCGCACTTGTGTTAGTGTTGAAAAACCTCTTTTCGCACTTGTGTTGATGCAGGAAACCACTTTTGCACTTGTATTAGTGTGGAAAAAACACTTTTCGCACTTGTGTTAGTGTTGAAAAACCACTTTTGGCACTTGTGTTAGTGTTGAAAAACCACTTTTCGCACTTGTGTTAGTGTTGAAAAACCACTTTTCGCACTTGTGTTGGTGCAGGACACCACATTTGCACTTGTATTAGTGTGGAAAAAACACTTTTTGCACTTGTGTTAGTGTTGAAAAACCACTTTTTGCACTTGTGTTAGTGTTGAAAAATCACTTTTCGCACTTGTGTTGGTGCAGGAAACCACTTTTGCACTTGTATTAGTGTGGAAAAAACACTTTTCGCACTTGTGTTAGTGTTGAAAAACCACTTTTCGCACTTGTGTTAGTGTTGAAAAACCACTTTTCGCACTTGTGTTAGTGTTGAAAAACCACTTTTCGCACTTGTGTTGGTGCAGGAAACCACTTTTGCACTTGTATTAGTGTGGAAAAAACACTTTTTGCACTTGTGTTAGTGTTGAAAAACCACTTTTCGCACTTGTGTTAGTGTTGAAAAACCACTTTTCGCACTTGAGTTAGTGTTGAAAAACCACTTTTCGCACTTGTGTTGGTGCAGGAAACCACTTTTGCACTTGTATTAGTGTGGAAAAAACACTTTTCGCACTTGTGTTAGTGTTGAAAAACCACTTTTCGCACTTGTGTTAGTGTTGAAAAACCACTTTTCGCACTTGTGTTAGTGTTGAAAAACCACTTTTCGCACTTGTGTTGGTGCAGGAAACCACTTTTGCACTTGTATTAGTGTGGAAAAAACACTTTTCGCACTTGTGTTAGTGTTGAAAAACCACTTTTCGCACTTGTGTTAGTGTTGAAAAACCACTTTTCGCACTTGTGTTGGTGCAGGAAACCACTTTTGCACTTGTATTAGTGTGGAAAAAACACTTTTCGCACTTGTGTTAGTGTTGAAAAACCACTTTTCGCACTTGTGTTGGTGCAGGAAACCACTTTTGCACTTGTATTAGTGTGGAAAAAACACTTTTCGCACTTGTGTTAGTGTTGAAAAACCACTTTTCGCACTTGTGTTAGTGTTGAAAAAACACTTTTCGCACGTGTGTTAGTGTTGAAAAACCACTTTTCGCACTTGTGTTGGTGCAGGAAACCACTTTTGCACTTGTATTAGTGTGGAAAAAACACTTTTCGCACTTGTGTTAGTGTTGAAAAACCACTTTTCGCACTTGTGTTAGTGTTGAAAAACCACTTTTCACACTTGTGTTAGTGTTGAAAAACCACTTTTCGCACTTGTGTTGGTGCAGGAAACTACTTTTGCACTTGTATTAGTGTGGAAAAAACACTTTTTGCACTTGTGATAGTGTTGAAAAACCACTTTTCGCACTTGTGTTAGTGTTGAAAAACCACTTTTCGCACTTGTGTTAGTGTTGAAAAACCACTTTTCGCACTTGTGTTGGTGCAGGAAACCACTTTTGCACTTGTATTAGTGTGGAAAAAACACTTTTTGCACTTGTGATAGTGTTGAAAAACCACTTTTCACACTTGTGTTAGTGTTGAAAAACCACTTTTCGCACTTGTGTTAGTGTTGAAAAACCACTTTTCGCACTTGTGTTGGTGCAGGAAACCACTTTTTCACTTGTATTAGTGTGGAAAAAACACTTTTCGCACTTGTGT
Source organism: Myxine glutinosa (assembly GCF_964187855.1). Taxonomy (NCBI): domain Eukaryota; kingdom Metazoa; phylum Chordata; class Myxini; order Myxiniformes; family Myxinidae; genus Myxine; species Myxine glutinosa. Next base: position 49,555 of record NW_027618095.1, on the reverse strand, counting down.
TGGTGTTGAAAAACCACTTTTCGCACTTGTGTTAGTGTTGAAAAACCACTTTTCGCACTTGTGTTAGTGTTGAAAAACCACTTTTCGCACTTGTGTTGGTGCAGGAAACCACTTTTGCACTTGTATTAGTGTGGAAAAAACACTTTTTGCACTTGTGATAGTGTTGAAAAACCACTTTTCGCACTTGTGTTAGTGTTGAAAAACCACTTTTCGCACTTGTGTTGGTGCAGGAAACCACTTTTGCACTTGTATTAGTGTGGAAAAACACTTTTCGCACTTGTGTTAGTGTTGAAAAATCACTTTTCGCACTTGTGTTAGTGTTGAAAAACCTCTTTTCGCACTTGTGTTGATGCAGGAAACCACTTTTGCACTTGTATTAGTGTGGAAAAAACACTTTTCGCACTTGTGTTAGTGTTGAAAAACCACTTTTGGCACTTGTGTTAGTGTTGAAAAACCACTTTTCGCACTTGTGTTAGTGTTGAAAAACCACTTTTCGCACTTGTGTTGGTGCAGGACACCACATTTGCACTTGTATTAGTGTGGAAAAAACACTTTTTGCACTTGTGTTAGTGTTGAAAAACCACTTTTTGCACTTGTGTTAGTGTTGAAAAATCACTTTTCGCACTTGTGTTGGTGCAGGAAACCACTTTTGCACTTGTATTAGTGTGGAAAAAACACTTTTCGCACTTGTGTTAGTGTTGAAAAACCACTTTTCGCACTTGTGTTAGTGTTGAAAAACCACTTTTCGCACTTGTGTTAGTGTTGAAAAACCACTTTTCGCACTTGTGTTGGTGCAGGAAACCACTTTTGCACTTGTATTAGTGTGGAAAAAACACTTTTTGCACTTGTGTTAGTGTTGAAAAACCACTTTTCGCACTTGTGTTAGTGTTGAAAAACCACTTTTCGCACTTGAGTTAGTGTTGAAAAACCACTTTTCGCACTTGTGTTGGTGCAGGAAACCACTTTTGCACTTGTATTAGTGTGGAAAAAACACTTTTCGCACTTGTGTTAGTGTTGAAAAACCACTTTTCGCACTTGTGTTAGTGTTGAAAAACCACTTTTCGCACTTGTGTTAGTGTTGAAAAACCACTTTTCGCACTTGTGTTGGTGCAGGAAACCACTTTTGCACTTGTATTAGTGTGGAAAAAACACTTTTCGCACTTGTGTTAGTGTTGAAAAACCACTTTTCGCACTTGTGTTAGTGTTGAAAAACCACTTTTCGCACTTGTGTTGGTGCAGGAAACCACTTTTGCACTTGTATTAGTGTGGAAAAAACACTTTTCGCACTTGTGTTAGTGTTGAAAAACCACTTTTCGTACTTGTGTTAGTGTTGAAAAACCACTTTTCGCACTTGTGTTGGTGCAGGAAACCACTTTTGCACTTGTATTAGTGTGGAAAAAACACTTTTCGCACTTGTGTTAGTGTTGAAAAACCACTTTTTGCACTTGAGTTAGTGTTGAAAAACCACTTTTTGCACTTGTGATAGTGTTGAAAAACCACTTTTCGCACTTGTGTTAGTGTTGAAAAACCACTTTTCGCACTTGTGTTAGTGTGGAAAAAACACTTTTCGCACTTGTGTTAGTGTTGAAAAACCACTTTTCGCACTTGTGTTGGTGCAGGAAACCACTTTTGCACTTGTATTAGTGTGGAAAAACACTTTTCGCACTTGTGTTAGTGTTGAAAAACCACTTTTCGCACTTGTGTTAGTGTTGAAAAAACACTTTTCGCACTTGTGTTAGTGTTGAAAAACCACTTTTCGCACTTGTGTTGGTGCAGGAAACCACTTTTGCACTTGTACTAGTGTGGAAAAAACACTTTTTGCACTTGTGATAGTGTTGAAAAACCACTTTTCGCACTTGTGTTGGTGCAGGAAACCACTTTTGCACTTGTATTAGTGTGGAAAAAACACTTTTCGCACTTGTGTTAGTGTTGAAAAACCACTTTTCGCACTTGTGTTAATGTTGAAAAACCACTTTTCGCACTTGTGTTAGTGTTGAAAAACCACTTTTCGCACTTGTGTTGGTGCAGGAAACCACTTTTGCACTTGTATTAGTGTGGAAAAAACACTTTTCGCACTTGTTTTAGTGTTGAAAAACCACTTTTGGCACTTGTGTTAGTGTTGAAAAACCACTTTTCGCACTAGTGTTGGTGCAGGAAACCACTTTTGCACTTGTATTAGTGTGGAAAAAACACTTTTCGCACTTGTGTTAGTGTTGAAAAACCACTTTTCGTACTTGTGTTAGTGTTGAAAAACCACTTTTCGCACTTGTGTTGGTGCAGGAAACCACTTTTGCACTTGTATTAGTGTGGAAAAAACACTTTTCGCACTTGTGTTAGTGTTGAAAAACCACTTTTCGCACTTGTGTTAGTGTTGAAAAACCACTTTTCGCACTTGTGTTAGTGTTGAAAAACCACTTTTCGCACTTGTGTTGGTGCAGGAAACCACTTTTGCACTTGTATTAGTGTGGAAAAAACACTTTTCGCACTTGTGTTAGTGTTGAAAAACCACTTTTCGCACTTGAGTTAGTGTTGAAAAACCACTTTTTGCACTTGTGATAGTGTTGAAAAACCACTTTTCACACTTGTGTTAGTGTTGAAAAACGACTTTTCGCACTTGTGTTAGTGTTGAAAAACCACTTTTCACACTTGTGTTGGTGCAGGAAACCACTTTTGCACTTGTATTAGTGTGGAAAAAACACTTTTCGAACTTGTGTTGTTGTTGAAAAACCACTTTTCGCACTTGTGTTAGTGTTGAAAAACCACTTTTTGCACTTGTGTTAGTGCAGGAAACCACTTTTGCACTTGTATTAGTGTGGAAAAAACACTTTTTGCACTTGTGATAGTGTTGAAAAACCACTTTTCGCACTTGTGTTAGTGTTGAAAAACCACTTTTCGCACTTGTGTTAGTGTTGAAAAACCACTTTTCGCACTTGTGTTGGTGCAGGAAACCACTTTTGCACTTGTATTAGTGTGGAAAAAACACTTTTCGCACTTGTGTTAGTGTTGAAAAACCACTTTTCGCACTTGTGTTAGTGTTGAAAAACCACTTTTCGCACTTGTGTTGGTGCAGGAAACCACTTTTGCACTTGTATTAGTGTGGAAAAAACACTTTTCGCACTTGTGTTAGTGTTGAAAAACCACTTTTCGCACTTGAGTTAGTGTTGAAAAACCACTTTTTGCACTTGTGATAGTGTTGAAAAACCACTTTTCACACTTGTGTTAGTGTTGAAAAACGACTTTTCGCACTTGTGTTAGTGTTGAAAAACCACTTTTCACACTTGTGTTGGTGCAGGAAACCACTTTTGCACTTGTATTAGTGTGGAAAAAACACTTTTCGAACTTGTGTTGGTGTTGAAAAACCACTTTTCGCACTTGTGTTAGTGTTGAAAAACCACTTTTTGCACTTGTGTTAGTGCAGGAAACCACTTTTGCACTTGTATTAGTGTGGAAAAAAACACTTTTTGCACTTGTGATAGTGTTGAAAAACCACTTTTCGCACTTGTGTTAGTGTTGAAAAACCACTTTTCGCACTTGTGTTAGTGTTGAAAAACCACTTTTCGCACTTGTGTTGGTGCAGGAAACCACTTTTGCACTTGTATTAGTGTGGAAAAAACACTTTTCGCACTTGTGTTAGTGTTGAAAAACCACTTTTCGCACTTGTGTTAGTGTTGAAAAACCACTTTTTGCACTTGTGATAGTGTTGAAAACCACTTTTCGCACTTGTGTTAATGTTGAAAAACCACTTTTCGCACTTGTGTTAGTGTTGAAAAACCACTTTTCGCACTTGTGTTAGTGTTGAAAAACCACTTTTCGCACTTGTGTTCGTGTTGAAAAACCACTTTTCGCACTTGTGTTGGTGCAGGAAACCACTTTTGCACTTGTATTAGTGTGGAAAAACACTTTTCGCACTTGTGTTAGTGTTGAAAAACCACTTTTCGCACTTGTGTTAGTGTTGAAAAACCACTTTTCGCACTTGTGTTAGTGTGGAAAAAACACTTTTCGCACTTGTGATAGTGTTGAAAAACCACTTTTCGCACTTGTGTTGGTGCAGGAAACCACTTTTGCACTTGTATTAGTGTGGAAAAAACACTTTTTGCACTTGTGACAGTGTTGAAAAACCACTTTTCGCACTTGTGTTAATGTTGAAAAACCACTTTTCGCACTTGGGTTGGTGCAGGAAACCACTTTTGCACTTGTATTAGTGTGGAAAAAACACTTTTCGCACTTGTGTTAGTGTTGAAAAACCACTTTTTGCACTTGTGTTAGTGTTGAAAAACCACTTTTCGCACTTATGTTGGTGCAGGAAACCACTTTTGCACTTGTATTAGTGTGGAAAAAACACTTTTTGCACTTGTGATAGTGTTGAAAAACCACTTTTCGCACTTGTGTTAGTGTTGAAAAACCACTTTTCGCACTTGTGTTAGTGTTGAAAAACCACTTTTCGCACTTGTGTTGGTGCAGGAAACCACTTTTGCACTTGTATTAGTGTGGAAAAAACACTTTTTGCACTTGTGATAGTGTTGAAAAACCACTTTTCACACTTGTGTTAGTGTTGAAAAACCACTTTTCGCACCTGTGTTGGTGTTGAAAAACCACTTTTCGCACTTGTGTTGGTGCAGGAAACCACTTTTTCACTTGTATTAGTGTGGAAAAAACACTTTTCGCACTTGTGTTGGTGTTGAAAAACCACTTTTCGCACTTGTGTTAGTGTTGAAAAACCACTTTTCGCACTTGTGTTAGTGTTGAAAAACCACTTTTCGCACTTGTGTTGGTGTGGAAAAACACTTTTCGCACTTGTGTTAGTGTTGAAAAATCACTTTTCGCACTTGTGTTAGTGTTGAAAAACCTCTTTTCGAACTTGTGTTGGTGCAGGAAACCACTTTTGCACTTGTATTAGTGTGGAAAAAACACTTTTCGCACTTGTGTTAGTGTTTAAAAACCACTTTTCGCAGTTGTGTTAGTGTTGAAAAACCACTTTTCGCACTTGTGTTAGTGTTGAAAAACCACTTTTCGCACTTGTGTTGGTGCAGGAAACCACTTTTGCACTTGTATTAGTGTGGAAAAAACACTTTTCGCACTTGTGTTAGTGTTGAAAAACCACTTTTCGCACTTGTGTTAGTGTTGAAAAATCACTTTTCGCACTTGTGTTAGTGTTGAAAAACCACTTTTCGCACTTGTGTTGGTGCAGGAAACCACATTTGCACTTGCATTAGTGTGGAAAAAACACTTTTTGCACTTGTGATAGTGTTGAAAAACCACTTTTGGCACTTGTGTTAGTGTTGAAAAACCACTTTTCGCACTTGTGTTAGTGTTGAAAAACCACTTTTCGCACTTCTGTTGGTGCAGGACACCACATTTGCACTTGTATTAGTGTGGAAAAAACACTTTTTGCACTTGTGTTAGTGTTGAAAAACCACTTTTTGCACTTGTGTTAGTGTTGAAAAATCACTTTTCGCACTTGTGTTGGTGCAGGAAACCACTTTTGCACTTGTATTAGTGTGGAAAAAACACTTTTCGCACTTGTGTTAGTGTTGAAAAACCACTTTTCGCACTTGTGTTAGTGTTGAAAAACCACTTTTCGCACTTGTGTTAGTGTTGAAAAACCACTTTTCGCACTTGTGTTGGTGCAGGAAACCACTTTTGCACTTGTATTAGTGTGGAAAAAACACTTTTTGCACTTGTGTTAGTGTTGAAAAACCACTTTTCGCACTTGTGTTAGTGTTGAAAAACCACTTTTCGCACTTGAGTTAGTGTTGAAAAACCACTTTTCGCACTTGTGTTGGTGCAGGAAACCACTTTTGCACTTGTATTAGTGTGGAAAAAACACTTTTCGCACTTGTGTTAGTGTTGAAAAACCACTTTTCGCACTTGTGTTAGTGTTGAAAAACCACTTTTCGCACTTGTGTTAGTGTTGAAAAACCACTTTTCGCACTTGTGTTGGTGCAGGAAACCACTTTTGCACTTGTATTAGTGTGGAAAAAACACTTTTCGCACTTGTGTTAGTGTTGAAAAACCACTTTTCGCACTTGTGTTAGTGTTGAAAAACCACTTTTCGCACTTGTGTTGGTGCAGGAAACCACTTTTGCACTTGTATTAGTGTGGAAAAAACACTTTTCGCACTTGTGTTAGTGTTGAAAAACCACTTTTCGCACTTGTGTTGGTGCAGGAAACCACTTTTGCACTTGTATTAGTGTGGAAAAAACACTTTTCGCACTTGTGTTAGTGTTGAAAAACCACTTTTCGCACTTGTGTTAGTGTTGAAAAAACACTTTTCGCACGTGTGTTAGTGTTGAAAAACCACTTTTCGCACTTGTGTTGGTGCAGGAAACCACTTTTGCACTTGGATTAGTGTGGAAAAAACACTTTTCGCACTTGTGTTAGTGTTGAAAAACCACTTTTCGCACTTGTGTTAGTGTTGAAAAACCACTTTTCACACTTGTGTTAGTGTTGAAAAACCACTTTTCGCACTTGTGTTGGTGCAGGAAACTACTTTTGCACTTGTATTAGTGTGGAAAAAACACTTTTTGCACTTGTGATAGTGTTGAAAAACCACTTTTCGCACTTGTGTTAGTGTTGAAAAACCACTTTTCGCACTTGTGTTAGTGTTGAAAAACCACTTTTCGCACTTGTGTTGGTGCAGGAAACCACTTTTGCACTTGTATTAGTGTGGAAAAAACACTTTTTGCACTTGTGATAGTGTTGAAAAACCACTTTTCACACTTGTGTTAGTGTTGAAAAACCACTTTTCGCACTTGTGTTAGTGTTGAAAAACCACTTTTCGCACTTGTGTTGGTGCAGGAAACCACTTTTTCACTTGTATTAGTGTGGAAAAAACACTTTTCGCACTTGTGTTGGTGTTGAAAAACCACTTTTCGCACTTGTGTTAGTGTTGAAAAACCACTTTTCGCACTTGTGTTAGTGTTGAAAAACCACTTTTCGCACTTGTGTTGGTGCAGGAAACCACTTTTGCACTTGTATTAGTGTGGAAAAAACACTTTTTGCACTTGTGTTAGTGTTGAAAAACCACTTTTCGCACTTGTGTTAGTGTTGAAAAACCACTTTTCGCACTTGTGTTGGTGCAGGAAACCACTTTTGCACTTGTATTAGTGTGGAAAAACACTTTTCGCACTTGTGTTAGTGTTGAAAAATCACTTTTCGCACTTGTGTTAGTGTTGAAAAACCTCTTTTCGCACTTGTGTTGATGCAGGAAACCACTTTTGCACTTGTATTAGTGTGGAAAAAACACTTTTCGCACTTGTGTTAGTGTTGAAAAACCACTTTTCGCAGTTGTGTTAGTGTTGAAAAACCACTTTTCGCACTTGTGTTAGTGTTGAAAAACCACTTTTCGCACTTGTGTTGGTGCAGGAAACCACTTTTGCACTTGTATTAGTGTGGAAAAAACACTTTTCGCACTTGTGTTAGTGTTGAAAAACCACTTTTCGCACTTGTGTTAGTGTTGAAAAACCACTTTTCGCACTTGTGTTAGTGTTGAAAAACCACTTTTTGCACTTGTGTTGGTGCAGGAAACCACATTTGCACTTGTATTAGTGTGGAAAAACACTTTTTGCACTTGTGATAGTGTTGAAAAACCACTTTTGGCACTTGTGTTAGTGTTGAAAAACCACTTTTCGCACTTGTGTTAGTGTTGAAAAACCACTTTTCGCACTTGTGTTGGTGCAGGAAACCACATTGGCACTTGTATTAGTGTGGAAAAAACACTTTTTGCACTTGTGTTAGTGTTGAAAAACCACTTTTCGCACTTGTGTTAGTGTTGAAAAACCACTTTTCGCACTTGTGTTGGTGCAGGAAACCACTTTTGCACTTGTATTAGTGTGGAAAAAACACTTTTCGCACTTGTGTTAGTGTTGAAAAACCACTTTTCGCACTTGTGTTAGTGTTGAAAAACCACTTTTTGCACTTGTGTTAGTGTTGAAAAACCACTTTTCGCACTTATGTTGGTGCAGGAAACCACTTTTGCACTTGTATTAGTGTGGAAAAAACACTTTTTGCACTTGTGATAGTGTTGAAAAACCACTTTTCGCACTTGTGTTAGTGTTGAAAAACCACTTTTCGCACTTGTGTTAGTGTTGAAAAACCACTTTTCGCACTTGTGTTGGTGCAGGAAACCACTTTTGCACTTGTATTAGTGTGGAAAAAACACTTTTTGCACTTGTGATAGTGTTGAAAAACCACTTTTCACACTTGTGTTAGTGTTGAAAAACCACTTTTCGCACTTGTGTTGGTGTTGAAAAACCACTTTTCGCACTTGTGTTGGTGCAGGAAACCACTTTTTCACTTGTATTAGTGTGGAAAAAACACTTTTCGCACTTGTGTTGGTGTTGAAAAACCACTTTTCGCACTTGTGTTAGTGTTGAAAAACCACTTTTCGCACTTGTGTTAGTGTTGAAAAACCACTTTTCGCACTTGTGTTGGTGTGGAAAAACACTTTTCGCACTTGTGTTAGTGTTGAAAAATCACTTTTCGCACTTGTGTTAGTGTTGAAAAACCTCTTTTCGAACTTGTGTTGGTGCAGGAAACCACTTTTGCACTTGTATTAGTGTGGAAAAAACACTTTTCGCACTTGTGTTAGTGTTGAAAAACCACTTTTCGCAGTTGTGTTAGTGTTGAAAAACCACTTTTCGCACTTGTGTTAGTGTTGAAAAACCACTTTTCGCACTTGTGTTGGTGCAGGAAACCACTTTTGCACTTGTATTAGTGTGGAAAAAACACTTTTCGCACTTGTGTTAGTGTTGAAAAACCACTTTTCGCACTTGTGTTAGTGTTGAAAAATCACTTTTCGCACTTGTGTTAGTGTTGAAAAACCACTTTTCGCACTTGTGTTGGTGCAGGAAACCACATTTGCACTTGTATTAGTGTGGAAAAAACACTTTTTGCACTTGTGATAGTGTTGAAAAACCACTTTTGGCACTTGTGTTAGTGTTGAAAAACCACTTTTCGCACTTGTGTTAGTGTTGAAAAACCACTTTTCGCACTTGTGTTGGTGCAGGACACCACATTTGCACTTGTATTAGTGTGGAAAAAACACTTTTTGCACTTGTGTTAGTGTTGAAAAACCACTTTTTGCACTTGTGTTAGTGTTGAAAAATCACTTTTCGCACTTGTGTTGGTGCAGGAAACCACTTTTGCACTTGTATTAGTGTGGAAAAAACACTTTTCGCACTTGTGTTAGTGTTGAAAAACCACTTTTTGCACTTGTGTTAGTGTTGAAAAACCACTTTTCGCACTTGTGTTAGTGTTGAAAAACCACTTTTCGCACTTGTGTTGGTGCAGGAAACCACTTTTGCACTTGTATTAGTGTGGAAAAAACACTTTTTGCACTTGTGTTAGTGTTGAAAAACCACTTTTCGCACTTGTGTTAGTGTTGAAAAACCACTTTTCGCACTTGAGTTAGTGTTGAAAAACCACTTTTCGCACTTGTGTTGGTGCAGGAAACCACTTTTGCACTTGTATTAGTGTGGAAAAAACACTTTTCGCACTTGTGTTAGTGTTGAAAAACCACTTTTCGCACTTGTGTTAGTGTTGAAAAACCACTTTTCGCACTTGTGTTAGTGTTGAAAAACCACTTTTCGCACTTGTGTTGGTGCAGGAAACCACTTTTGCACTTGTATTAGTGTGGAAAAAACACTTTTCGCACTTGTGTTAGTGTTGAAAAACCACTTTTCGCACTTGTGTTAGTGTTGAAAAACCACTTTTCGCACTTGTGTTGGTGCAGGAAACCACTTTTGCACTTGTATTAGTGTGGAAAAAACACTTTTCGCACTTGTGTTAGTGTTGAAAAACCACTTTTCGCACTTGTGTTGGTGCAGGAAACCACTTTTGCACTTGTATTAGTGTGGAAAAAACACTTTTCGCACTTGTGTTAGTGTTGTAAAACCACTTTTCGCACTTGTGTTAGTGTTGAAAAAACACTTTTCGCACGTGTGTTAGTGTTGAAAAACCACTTTTCGCACTTGTGTTGGTGCAGGAAACCACTTTTGCACTTGTATTAGTGTGGAAAAAACACTTTTCGCACTTGTGTTAGTGTTGAAAAACCACTTTTCGCACTTGTGTTAGTGTTGAAAAACCACTTTTCACACTTGTGTTAGTGTTGAAAAACCACTTTTCGCACTTGTGTTGGTGCAGGAAACCACTTTTGCACTTGTATTAGTGTGGAAAAAACACTTTTTGCACTTGTGATAGTGTTGAAAAACCACTTTTCGCACTTGTGTTAGTGTTGAAAAACCACTTTTCGCACTTGTGTTAGTGTTGAAAAACCACTTTTCGCACTTGTGTTGGTGCAGGAAACCACTTTTGCACTTGTATTAGTGTGGAAAAAACACTTTTTGCACTTGTGATAGTGTTGAAAAACCACTTTTCACACTTGTGTTAGTGTTGAAAAACCACTTTTCGCACTTGTGTTAGTGTTGAAAAACCACTTTTCGCACTTGTGTTGGTGCAGGAAACCACTTTTTCACTTGTATTAGTGTGGAAAAAACACTTTTCGCACTTGTGTTGGTGTTGAAAAACCACTTTTCGCACTTGTGTTAGTGTTGAAAAACCACTTTTCGCACTTGTGTTAGTGTTGAAAAACCACTTTTCGCACTTGTGTTGGTGCAGGAAACCACTTTTGCACTTGTATTAGTGTGGAAAAAACACTTTTTGCACTTGTGTTAGTGTTGAAAAACCACTTTTCGCACTTGTGTTAGTGTTGAAAAACCACTTTTCGCACTTGTGTTGGTGCAGGAAACCACTTTTGCACTTGTATTAGTGTGGAAAAACACTTTTCGCACTTGTGTTAGTGTTGAAAAATCACTTTTCGCACTTGTGTTAGTGTTGAAAAACCTCTTTTCGCACTTGTGTTGATGCAGGAAACCACTTTTGCACTTGTATTAGTGTGGAAAAAACACTTTTCGCACTTGTGTTAGTGTTGAAAAACCACTTTTCGCACTTGTGTTAGTGTTGAAAAACCACTTTTCGCACTTGTGTTAGTGTTGAAAAACCACTTTTCGCACTTGTGTTGGTGCAGGAAACCACTTTTGCACTTGTATTAGTGTGGAAAAAACACTTTTCGCACTTGTGTTAGTGTTGAAAAACCACTTTTCGCACTTGAGTTAGTGTTGAAAAACCACTTTTTGCACTTGTGATAGTGTTGAAAAACCACTTTTCACACTTGTGTTAGTGTTGAAAAACGACTTTTCGCACTTGTGTTAGTGTTGAAAAACCACTTTTCACACTTGTGTTGGTGCAGGAAACCACTTTTGCACTTGTATTAGTGTGGAAAAAACACTTTTCGAACTTGTGTTGTTGTTGAAAAACCACTTTTCGCACTTGTGTTAGTGTTGAAAAACCACTTTTTGCACTTGTGTTAGTGCAGGAAACCACTTTTGCACTTGTATTAGTGTGGAAAAAACACTTTTTGCACTTGTGATAGTGTTGAAAAACCACTTTTCGCACTTGTGTTAGTGTTGAAAAACCACTTTTCGCACTTGTGTTAGTGTTGAAAAACCACTTTTCGCACTTGTGTTGGTGCAGGAAACCACTTTTGCACTTGTATTAGTGTGGAAAAAACACTTTTCGCACTTGTGTTAGTGTTGAAAAACCACTTTTCGCACTTGTGTTAGTGTTGAAAAACCACTTTTCGCACTTGTGTTGGTGCAGGAAACCACTTTTGCACTTGTATTAGTGTGGAAAAAACACTTTTCGCACTTGTGTTAGTGTTGAAAAACCACTTTTCGCACTTGAGTTAGTGTTGAAAAACCACTTTTTGCACTTGTGATAGTGTTGAAAAACCACTTTTCACACTTGTGTTAGTGTTGAAAAACGACTTTTCGCACTTGTGTTAGTGTTGAAAAACCACTTTTCACACTTGTGTTGGTGCAGGAAACCACTTTTGCACTTGTATTAGTGTGGAAAAAACACTTTTCGAACTTGTGTTGGTGTTGAAAAACCACTTTTCGCACTTGTGTTAGTGTTGAAAAACCACTTTTTGCACTTGTGTTAGTGCAGGAAACCACTTTTGCACTTGTATTAGTGTGGAAAAAACACTTTTTGCACTTGTGATAGTGTTGAAAAACCACTTTTCGCACTTGTGTTAGTGTTGAAAAACCACTTTTCGCACTTGTGTTAGTGTTGAAAAACCACTTTTCGCACTTGTGTTGGTGCAGGAAACCACTTTTGCACTTGTATTAGTGTGGAAAAAACACTTTTCGCACTTGTGTTAGTGTTGAAAAACCACTTTTCGCACTTGTGTTAGTGTTGAAAAACCACTTTTTGCACTTGTGATAGTGTTGAAAAACCACTTTTCGCACTTGTGTTAATGTTGAAAAACCACTTTTCGCACTTGTGTTAGTGTTGAAAAACCACTTTTCGCACTTGTGTTAGTGTTGAAAAACCACTTTTCGCACTTGTGTTCGTGTTGAAAAACCACTTTTCGCACTTGTGTTGGTGCAGGAAACCACTTTTGCACCTGTATTAGTGTGGAAAAACACTTTTCGCACTTGTGTTAGTGTTGAAAAACCACTTTTCGCACTTGTGTTAGTGTTGAAAAACCACTTTTCGCACTTGTGTTAGTGTGGAAAAAACACTTTTCGCACTTGTGATAGTGTTGAAAAACCACTTTTCGCACTTGTGTTGGTGCAGGAAACCACTTTTGCACTTGTATTAGTGTGGAAAAAACACTTTTTGCACTTGTGACAGTGTTGAAAAACCACTTTTCGCACTTGTGTTAATGTTGAAAAACCACTTTTCGCACTTGGGTTGGTGCAGGAAACCACTTTTGCACTTGTATTAGTGTGGAAAAAACACTTTTCGCACTTGTGTTAGTGTTGAAAAACCACTTTTTGCACTTGTGTTAGTGTTGAAAAACCACTTTTCGCACTTATGTTGGTGCAGGAAACCACTTTTGCACTTGTATTAGTGTGGAAAAAACACTTTTTGCACTTGTGATAGTGTTGAAAAACCACTTTTCGCACTTGTGTTAGTGTTGAAAAACCACTTTTCGCACTTGTGTTAGTGTTGAAAAACCACTTTTCGCACTTGTGTTGGTGCAGGAAACCACTTTTGCACTTGTATTAGTGTGGAAAAAACACTTTTTGCACTTGTGATAGTGTTGAAAAACCACTTTTCACACTTGTGTTAGTGTTGAAAAACCACTTTTCGCACCTGTGTTGGTGTTGAAAAACCACTTTTCGCACTTGTGTTGGTGCAGGAAACCACTTTTTCACTTGTATTAGTGTGGAAAAAACACTTTTCGCACTTGTGTTGGTGTTGAAAAACCACTTTTCGCACTTGTGTTAGTGTTGAAAAACCACTTTTCGCACTTGTGTTAGTGTTGAAAAACCACTTTTCGCACTTGTGTTGGTGTGGAAAAACACTTTTCGCACTTGTGTTAGTGTTGAAAAATCACTTTTCGCACTTGTGTTAGTGTTGAAAAACCTCTTTTCGAACTTGTGTTGGTGCAGGAAACCACTTTTGCACTTGTATTAGTGTGGAAAAAACACTTTTCGCACTTGTGTTAGTGTTTAAAAACCACTTTTCGCAGTTGTGTTAGTGTTGAAAAACCACTTTTCGCACTTGTGTTAGTGTTGAAAAACCACTTTTCGCACTTGTGTTGGTGCAGGAAACCACTTTTGCACTTGTATTAGTGTGGAAAAAACACTTTTCGCACTTGTGTTAGTGTTGAAAAACCACTTTTCGCACTTGTGTTAGTGTTGAAAAATCACTTTTCGCACTTGTGTTAGTGTTGAAAAACCACTTTTCGCACTTGTGTTGGTGCAGGAAACCACATTTGCACTTGCATTAGTGTGGAAAAAACACTTTTTGCACTTGTGATAGTGTTGAAAAACCACTTTTGGCACTTGTGTTAGTGTTGAAAAACCACTTTTCGCACTTGTGTTAGTGTTGAAAAACCACTTTTCGCACTTCTGTTGGTGCAGGACACCACATTTGCACTTGTATTAGTGTGGAAAAAACACTTTTTGCACTTGTGTTAGTGTTGAAAAACCACTTTTTGCACTTGTGTTAGTGTTGAAAAATCACTTTTCGCACTTGTGTTGGTGCAGGAAACCACTTTTGCACTTGTATTAGTGTGGAAAAAACACTTTTCGCACTTGTGTTAGTGTTGAAAAACCACTTTTCGCACTTGTGTTAGTGTTGAAAAACCACTTTTCGCACTTGTGTTAGTGTTGAAAAACCACTTTTCGCACTTGTGTTGGTGCAGGAAACCACTTTTGCACTTGTATTAGTGTGGAAAAAACACTTTTTGCACTTGTGTTAGTGTTGAAAAACCACTTTTCGCACTTGTGTTAGTGTTGAAAAACCACTTTTCGCACTTGAGTTAGTGTTGAAAAACCACTTTTCGCACTTGTGTTGGTGCAGGAAACCACTTTTGCACTTGTATTAGTGTGGAAAAAACACTTTTCGCACTTGTGTTAGTGTTGAAAAACCACTTTTCGCACTTGTGTTAGTGTTGAAAAACCACTTTTCGCACTTGTGTTAGTGTTGAAAAACCACTTTTCGCACTTGTGTTGGTGCAGGAAACCACTTTTGCACTTGTATTAGTGTGGAAAAAACACTTTTCGCACTTGTGTTAGTGTTGAAAAACCACTTTTCGCACTTGTGTTAGTGTTGAAAAACCACTTTTCGCACTTGTGTTGGTGCAGGAAACCACTTTTGCACTTGTATTAGTGTGGAAAAAACACTTTTCGCACTTGTGTTAGTGTTGAAAAACCACTTTTCGCACTTGTGTTGGTGCAGGAAACCACTTTTGCACTTGTATTAGTGTGGAAAAAACACTTTTCGCACTTGTGTTAGTGTTGAAAAACCACTTTTCGCACTTGTGTTAGTGTTGAAAAAACACTTTTCGCACGTGTGTTAGTGTTGAAAAACCACTTTTCGCACTTGTGTTGGTGCAGGAAACCACTTTTGCACTTGGATTAGTGTGGAAAAAACACTTTTCGCACTTGTGTTAGTGTTGAAAAACCACTTTTCGCACTTGTGTTAGTGTTGAAAAACCACTTTTCACACTTGTGTTAGTGTTGAAAAACCACTTTTCGCACTTGTGTTGGTGCAGGAAACTACTTTTGCACTTGTATTAGTGTGGAAAAAACACTTTTTGCACTTGTGATAGTGTTGAAAAACCACTTTTCGCACTTGTGTTAGTGTTGAAAAACCACTTTTCGCACTTGTGTTAGTGTTGAAAAACCACTTTTCGCACTTGTGTTGGTGCAGGAAACCACTTTTGCACTTGTATTAGTGTGGAAAAAACACTTTTTGCACTTGTGATAGTGTTGAAAAACCACTTTTCACACTTGTGTTAGTGTTGAAAAACCACTTTTCGCACTTGTGTTAGTGTTGAAAAACCACTTTTCGCACTTGTGTTGGTGCAGGAAACCACTTTTTCACTTGTATTAGTGTGGAAAAAACACTTTTCGCACTTGTGTTGGTGTTGAAAAACCACTTTTCGCACTTGTGTTAGTGTTGAAAAACCACTTTTCGCACTTGTGTTAGTGTTGAAAAACCACTTTTCGCACTTGTGTTGGTGCAGGAAACCACTTTTGCACTTGTATTAGTGTGGAAAAAACACTTTTTGCACTTGTGTTAGTGTTGAAAAACCACTTTTCGCACTTGTGTTAGTGTTGAAAAACCACTTTTCGCACTTGTGTTGGTGCAGGAAACCACTTTTGCACTTGTATTAGTGTGGAAAAACACTTTTCGCACTTGTGTTAGTGTTGAAAAATCACTTTTCGCACTTGTGTTAGTGTTGAAAAACCTCTTTTCGCACTTGTGTTGATGCAGGAAACCACTTTTGCACTTGTATTAGTGTGGAAAAAACACTTTTCGCACTTGTGTTAGTGTTGAAAAACCACTTTTCGCAGTTGTGTTAGTGTTGAAAAACCACTTTTCGCACTTGTGTTAGTGTTGAAAAACCACTTTTCGCACTTGTGTTGGTGCAGGAAACCACTTTTGCACTTGTATTAGTGTGGAAAAAACACTTTTCGCACTTGTGTTAGTGTTGAAAAACCACTTTTCGCACTTGTGTTAGTGTTGAAAAACCACTTTTCGCACTTGTGTTAGTGTTGAAAAACCACTTTTTGCACTTGTGTTGGTGCAGGAAACCACATTTGCACTTGTATTAGTGTGGAAAAACACTTTTTGCACTTGTGATAGTGTTGAAAAACCACTTTTGGCACTTGTGTTAGTGTTGAAAAACCACTTTTCGCACTTGTGTTAGTGTTGAAAAACCACTTTTCGCACTTGTGTTGGTGCAGGAAACCACATTGGCACTTGTATTAGTGTGGAAAAAACACTTTTTGCACTTGTGTTAGTGTTGAAAAACCACTTTTCGCACTTGTGTTAGTGTTGAAAAACCACTTTTCGCACTTGTGTTGGTGCAGGAAACCACTTTTGCACTTGTATTAGTGTGGAAAAAACACTTTTCGCACTTGTGTTAGTGTTGAAAAACCACTTTTCGCACTTGTGTTAGTGTTGAAAAACCACTTTTTGCACTTGTGTTAGTGTTGAAAAACCACTTTTCGCACTTATGTTGGTGCAGGAAACCACTTTTGCACTTGTATTAGTGTGGAAAAAACACTTTTTGCACTTGTGATAGTGTTGAAAAACCACTTTTCGCACTTGTGTTAGTGTTGAAAAACCACTTTTCGCACTTGTGTTAGTGTTGAAAAACCACTTTTCGCACTTGTGTTGGTGCAGGAAACCACTTTTGCACTTGTATTAGTGTGGAAAAAACACTTTTTGCACTTGTGATAGTGTTGAAAAACCACTTTTCACACTTGTGTTAGTGTTGAAAAACCACTTTTCGCACTTGTGTTGGTGTTGAAAAACCACTTTTCGCACTTGTGTTGGTGCAGGAAACCACTTTTTCACTTGTATTAGTGTGGAAAAAACACTTTTCGCACTTGTGTTGGTGTTGAAAAACCACTTTTCGCACTTGTGTTAGTGTTGAAAAACCACTTTTCGCACTTGTGTTAGTGTTGAAAAACCACTTTTCGCACTTGTGTTGGTGTGGAAAAACACTTTTCGCACTTGTGTTAGTGTTGAAAAATCACTTTTCGCACTTGTGTTAGTGTTGAAAAACCTCTTTTCGAACTTGTGTTGGTGCAGGAAACCACTTTTGCACTTGTATTAGTGTGGAAAAAACACTTTTCGCACTTGTGTTAGTGTTGAAAAACCACTTTTCGCAGTTGTGTTAGTGTTGAAAAACCACTTTTCGCACTTGTGTTAGTGTTGAAAAACCACTTTTCGCACTTGTGTTGGTGCAGGAAACCACTTTTGCACTTGTATTAGTGTGGAAAAAACACTTTTCGCACTTGTGTTAGTGTTGAAAAACCACTTTTCGCACTTGTGTTAGTGTTGAAAAATCACTTTTCGCACTTGTGTTAGTGTTGAAAAACCACTTTTCGCACTTGTGTTGGTGCAGGAAACCACATTTGCACTTGTATTAGTGTGGAAAAAACACTTTTTGCACTTGTGATAGTGTTGAAAAACCACTTTTGGCACTTGTGTTAGTGTTGAAAAACCACTTTTCGCACTTGTGTTAGTGTTGAAAAACCACTTTTCGCACTTGTGTTGGTGCAGGACACCACATTTGCACTTGTATTAGTGTGGAAAAAACACTTTTTGCACTTGTGTTAGTGTTGAAAAACCACTTTTTGCACTTGTGTTAGTGTTGAAAAATCACTTTTCGCACTTGTGTTGGTGCAGGAAACCACTTTTGCACTTGTATTAGTGTGGAAAAAACACTTTTCGCACTTGTGTTAGTGTTGAAAAACCACTTTTTGCACTTGTGTTAGTGTTGAAAAACCACTTTTCGCACTTGTGTTAGTGTTGAAAAACCACTTTTCGCACTTGTGTTGGTGCAGGAAACCACTTTTGCACTTGTATTAGTGTGGAAAAAACACTTTTTGCACTTGTGTTAGTGTTGAAAAACCACTTTTCGCACTTGTGTTAGTGTTGAAAAACCACTTTTCGCACTTGAGTTAGTGTTGAAAAACCACTTTTCGCACTTGTGTTGGTGCAGGAAACCACTTTTGCACTTGTATTAGTGTGGAAAAAACACTTTTCGCACTTGTGTTAGTGTTGAAAAACCACTTTTCGCACTTGTGTTAGTGTTGAAAAACCACTTTTCGCACTTGTGTTAGTGTTGAAAAACCACTTTTCGCACTTGTGTTGGTGCAGGAAACCACTTTTGCACTTGTATTAGTGTGGAAAAAACACTTTTCGCACTTGTGTTAGTGTTGAAAAACCACTTTTCGCACTTGTGTTAGTGTTGAAAAACCACTTTTCGCACTTGTGTTGGTGCAGGAAACCACTTTTGCACTTGTATTAGTGTGGAAAAAACACTTTTCGCACTTGTGTTAGTGTTGAAAAACCACTTTTCGCACTTGTGTTGGTGCAGGAAACCACTTTTGCACTTGTATTAGTGTGGAAAAAACACTTTTCGCACTTGTGTTAGTGTTGAAAAACCACTTTTCGCACTTGTGTTAGTGTTGAAAAAACACTTTTCGCACGTGTGTTAGTGTTGAAAAACCACTTTTCGCACTTGTGTTAGTGTTGAAAAACCACTTTTCGCACTTGTGTTGGTGCAGGAAACCACTTTTGCACTTGTATTAGTGTGGAAAAAACACTTTTTGCACTTGTGATAGTGTTGAAAAACCACTTTTCGCACTTGTGTTAGTGTTGAAAAACCACTTTTCGCACTTGTGTTAGTGTTGAAAAACCACTTTTCGCACTTGTGTTGGTGCAGGAAACCACTTTTGCACTTGTATTAGTGTGGAAAAAACACTTTTTGCACTTGTGATAGTGTTGAAAAACCACTTTTCACACTTGTGTTAGTGTTGAAAAACCACTTTTCGCACTTGTGTTAGTGTTGAAAAACCACTTTTCGCACTTGTGTTGGTGCAGGAAACCACTTTTTCACTTGTATTAGTGTGGAAAAAACACTTTTCGCACTTGTGTTGGTGTTGAAAAACCACTTTTCGCACTTGTGTTAGTGTTGAAAAACCACTTTTCGCACTTGTGTTAGTGTTGAAAAACCACTTTTCGCACTTGTGTTGGTGCAGGAAACCACTTTTGCACTTGTATTAGTGTGGAAAATACACTTTTTGCACTTGTGTTAGTGTTGAAAAACCACTTTTCGCACTTGTGTTAGTGTTGAAAAACCACTTTTCGCACTTGTGTTGGTGCAGGAAACCACTTTTGCACTTGTATTAGTGTGGAAAAACACTTTTCGCACTTGTGTTAGTGTTGAAAAATCACTTTTCGCACTTGTGTTAGTGTTGAAAAACCTCTTTTCGCACTTGTGTTGATGCAGGAAACCACTTTTGCACTTGTATTAGTGTGGAAAAAACACTTTTCGCACTTGTGTTAGTGTTGAAAAACCACTTTTCGCACTTGTGTTAGTGTTGAAAAACCACTTTTCGCACTTGTGTTGGTGCAGGAAACCACTTTTGCACTTGTATTAGTGTGGAAAAAACACTTTTCGCACTTGTGTTAGTGTTGAAAAACCACTTTTCGCACTTGTGTTAGTGTTGAAAAACCACTTTTCGCACTTGTGTTAGTGTTGAAAAACCACTTTTCGCACTTGTGTTGGTGCAGGAAACCACATTTGCACTTGTATTAGTGTGGAAAAAACACTTTTTGCACTTGTGATAGTGTTGAAGAACCACTTTTGGCACTTGTGTTAGTGTTGAAAAACCACTTTTCGCACTTGTGTTAGTGTTGAAAAACCACTTTTCGCACTTGTGTTGGTGCAGGAAACCACATTTGCACTTGTATTAGTGTGGAAAAAACACTTTTCGCACTTGTGTTAGTGTTGAAAAACCACTTTTGGCACTTGTGTTAGTGTTGAAAAACCACTTTTCGCACTTGTGTTAGTGTTGAAAAACCACTTTTCGCACTTGTGTTGGTGCAGGACACCACATTTGCACTTGTATTAGTGTGGAAAAAACACTTTTTGCACTTGTGTTAGTGTTGAAAAACCACTTTTTGCACTTGTGTTAGTGTTGAAAAATCACTTTTCGCACTTGTGTTGGTGCAGGAAACCACTTTTGCACTTGTATTAGTGTGGAAAAAACACTTTTCGCACTTGTGTTAGTGTTGAAAAACCACTTTTCGCACTTGTGTTAGTGTTGAAAAACCACTTTTCGCACTTGTGTTAGTGTTGAAAAACCACTTTTCGCACTTGTGTTGGTGCAGGAAACCACTTTTGCACTTGTATTAGTGTGGAAAAAACACTTTTTGCACTTGTGTTAGTGTTGAAAAACCACTTTTCGCACTTGTGTTAGTGTTGAAAAACCACTTTTCGCACTTGAGTTAGTGTTGAAAAACCACTTTTCGCACTTGTGTTGGTGCAGGAAACCACTTTTGCACTTGTATTAGTGTGGAAAAAACACTTTTCGCACTTGTGTTAGTGTTGAAAAACCACTTTTCGCACTTGTGTTAGTGTTGAAAAACCACTTTTCGCACTTGTGTTAGTGTTGAAAAACCACTTTTCGCACTTGTGTTGGTGCAGGAAACCACTTTTGCACTTGTATTAGTGTGGAAAAAACACTTTTCGCACTTGTGTTAGTGTTGAAAAACCACTTTTCGCACTTGTGTTAGTGTTGAAAAACCACTTTTCGCACTTGTGTTGGTGCAGGAAACCACTTTTGCACTTGTATTAGTGTGGAAAAAACACTTTTCGCACTTGTGTTAGTGTTGAAAAACCACTTTTCGTACTTGTGTTAGTGTTGAAAAACCACTTTTCGCACTTGTGTTGGTGCAGGAAACCACTTTTGCACTTGTATTAGTGTGGAAAAAACACTTTTCGCACTTGTGTTAGTGTTGAAAAACCACTTTTTGCACTTGAGTTAGTGTTGAAAAACCACTTTTTGCACTTGTGATAGTGTTGAAAAACCACTTTTCGCACTTGTGTTAGTGTTGAAAAACCACTTTTCGCACTTGTGTTAGTGTGGAAAAAACACTTTTCGCACTTGTGTTAGTGTTGAAAAACCACTTTTCGCACTTGTGTTGGTGCAGGAAACCACTTTTGCACTTGTATTAGTGTGGAAAAAACACTTTTCGCACTTGTGTTAGTGTTGAAAAACCACTTTTCGCACTTGTGTTAGTGTTGAAAAAACACTTTTCGCACTTGTGTTAGTGTTGAAAAACCACTTTTCGCACTTGTGTTGGTGCAGGAAACCACTTTTGCACTTGTACTAGTGTGGAAAAAACACTTTTTGCACTTGTGATAGTGTTGAAAAACCACTTTTCGCACTTGTGTTGGTGCAGGAAACCACTTTTGCACTTGTATTAGTGTGGAAAAAACACTTTTCGCACTTGTGTTAGTGTTGAAAAACCACTTTTCGCACTTGTGTTAATGTTGAAAAACCACTTTTCGCACTTGTGTTAGTGTTGAAAAACCACTTTTCGCACTTGTGTTGGTGCAGGAAACCACTTTTGCACTTGTATTAGTGTGGAAAAAACACTTTTCGCACTTGTTTTAGTGTTGAAAAACCACTTTTGGCACTTGTGTTAGTGTTGAAAAACCACTTTTCGCACTAGTGTTGGTGCAGGAAACCACTTTTGCACTTGTATTAGTGTGGAAAAAAACACTTTTCGCACTTGTGTTAGTGTTGAAAAACCACTTTTCGTACTTGTGTTAGTGTTGGACAACCACTTTTCGCACTTGTGTTGGTGCAGGAAACCACTTTTGCACTTGTATTAGTGTGGAAAAAACACTTTTCGCACTTGTGTTAGTGTTGAAAAACCACTTTTCGCACTTGTGTTAGTGTTGAAAAACCACTTTTCGCACTTGTGTTAGTGTTGAAAAAACCACTTTTCGCACTTGTGTTGGTGCAGGAAACACTTTTGCACTTGTATTAGTGTGGAAAAAACACTTTTCGCACTTGTGTTAGTGTTGAAAAACCACTTTTCGCACTTGAGTTAGTGTTGAAAAACCACTTTTTGCACTTGTGATAGTGTTGAAAAACCACTTTTCACACTTGTGTTAGTGTTGAAAAACGACTTTTCGCACTTGTGTTAGTGTTGAAAAACCACTTTTCACACTTGTGTTGGTGGCAGGAAACCACTTTTGCACTTGTATTAGTGTGGAAAAAAACACTTTTCGAACTTGTGTTGGTGTTGAAAAACCACTTTTCGCACTTGTGTTAGTGTTGAAAAACCACTTTTTGCACTTGTGTTAGTGCAGGAAACCACTTTTTGCACTTGTATTAGTGTGGAAAAAACACTTTTTGCACTTGTGATAGTGTTGAAAAACCACTTTTCGCACTTGTGTTAGTGTTGAAAAACCACTTTTCGCACTGTGTTAGTGTTGAAAAACCACTTTTCGCACTTGTGTTGGTGCAGGAAACCACTTTTGCACTTGTATTAGTGTGAAAAAACACTTTTCGCACTTGTGTTAGTGTTGAAAAACCACTTTTCGCACTTGTGTTAGTGTTGAAAAACCACTTTTCGCACTTGTGTTGGTGCAGGAAACCACTTTTTGCACTTGTATTAGTGTGGAAAAAACACTTTTCGCACTTGTGTTAGTGTTGAAAAACCACTTTTCGCACTTGAGTTAGTGTTGAAAAACCACTTTTGCACTTGTGATAGTGTTGAAAAACCACTTTTCACACTTGTGTTAGTGTTGAAAAACGACTTTTCGCACTTGTGTTAGTGTGAAAAACCACTTTTCACACTTGTGTTGGTGCAGGAAACCACTTTTGCACTTGTATTAGTGTGGAAAAAACACTTTTCGAACTTGTGTTGGTGTTGAAAACCACTTTTCGCACTTGTGTTAGTGTTGAAAAACCACTTTTTGCACTTGTGTTAGTGCAGGAAACCACTTTTGCACTTGTATTAGTGTGGAAAAAACACTTTTTGCACTTGTGATAGTGTTGAAAAACCACTTTTCGCACTTGTGTTAGTGTTGAAAAACACTTTTCGCACTTGTGTTAGTGTTGAAAAACCACTTTTCGCACTTGTGTTGGTGCAGGAAACCACTTTTGCACTTGTATTAGTGTGGAAAAAACACTTTTCGCACTTGTGTTAGTGTTGAAAAACCACTTTTCGCACTTGTGTTAGTGTTGAAAAACCACTTTTTGCACTTGTGATAGTGTTGAAAAACCACTTTTCGCACTTGTGTTAATGTTGAAAAACCACTTTTCGCACTTGTGTTAGTGTTGAAAAACCACTTTTCGCACTTGTGTTAGTGTTGAAAAACCACTTTCGCACTTGTGTTCGTGTTGAAAAACCACTTTTCGCACTTGTGTTGGTGCAGGAAACCACTTTTGCACTTGTATTAGTGTGGAAAAACACTTTTCGCACTTGTGTTAGTGTTGAAAAACCACTTTTCGCACTTGTGTTAGTGTTGAAAAACCACTTTTCGCACTTGTGTTAGTGTGGAAAAAACACTTTTCGCACTTGTGATAGTGTTGAAAAACCACTTTTCGCACTTGTGTTGGTGCAGGAAACCACTTTTGCACTTGTATTAGTGTGGAAAAAACACTTTTTGCACTTGTGACAGTGTTGAAAAACCACTTTTCGCACTTGTGTTAATGTTGAAAAACCACTTTTCGCACTTGGGTTGGTGCAGGAAACCACTTTTGCACTTGTATTAGTGTGGAAAAAACACTTTTCGCACTTGTGTTAGTGTTGAAAAACCACTTTTTGCACTTGTGTTAGTGTTGAAAAACCACTTTTCGCACTTATGTTGGTGCAGGAAACCACTTTTGCACTTGTATTAGTGTGGAAAAAACACTTTTTGCACTTGTGATAGTGTTGAAAAACCACTTTTCGCACTTGTGTTAGTGTTGAAAAACCACTTTTCGCACTTGTGTTAGTGTTGAAAAACCACTTTTCGCACTTGTGTTGGTGCAGGAAACCACTTTTGCACTTGTATTAGTGTGGAAAAAACACTTTTCGCACTTGTGTTAGTGTTGAAAAACCACTTTTCGCACTTGTGTTAGTGTTGAAAAACCACTTTTTGCACTTGTGTTAGTGTTGAAAAACCACTTTTCGCACTTATGTTGGTGCAGGAAACCACTTTTGCACTTGTATTAGTGTGGAAAAAACACTTTTTGCACTTGTGATAGTGTTGAAAAACCACTTTTCGCACTTGTGTTAGTGTTGAAAAACCACTTTTCGCACTTGTGTTAGTGTTGAAAAACCACTTTTCGCACTTGTGTTGGTGCAGGAAACCACTTTTGCACTTGTATTAGTGTGGAAAAAACACTTTTTGCACTTGTGATAGTGTTGAAAAACCACTTTTCACACTTGTGTTAGTGTTGAAAAACCACTTTTCGCACTTGTGTTGGTGTTGAAAAACCACTTTTCGCACTTGTGTTGGTGCAGGAAACCACTTTTTCACTTGTATTAGTGTGGAAAAAACACTTTTCGCACTTGTGTTGGTGTTGAAAAACCACTTTTCGCACTTGTGTTAGTGTTGAAAAACCACTTTTCGCACTTGTGTTAGTGTTGAAAAACCACTTTTCGCACTTGTGTTGGTGTGGAAAAACACTTTTCGCACTTGTGTTAGTGTTGAAAAATCACTTTTCGCACTTGTGTTAGTGTTGAAAAACCTCTTTTCGAACTTGTGTTGGTGCAGGAAACCACTTTTGCACTTGTATTAGTGTGGAAAAAACACTTTTCGCACTGTGTTAGTGTTGAAAAAACCACTTTTCGCAGTTGTGTTAGTGTTGAAAAACCACTTTTCGCACTTGTGTTAGTGTTGAAAAACCACTTTTCGCACTTGTGTTGGTGCAGGAAACCACTTTTGCACTTGTATTAGTGTGGAAAAAACACTTTTCGCACTTGTGTTAGTGTTGAAAAACCACTTTTCGCACTTGTGTTAGTGTTGAAAAATCACTTTTCGCACTTGTGTTAGTGTTGAAAAACCACTTTTCGCACTTGTGTTGGTGCAGGAAACCACATTTGCACTTGTATTAGTGTGGAAAAAACACTTTTTGCACTTGTGATAGTGTTGAAAAAACCACTTTTGGCACTTGTGTTAGTGTTGAAAAACCACTTTTCGCACTTGTGTTAGTGTTGAAAAACCACTTTTCGCACTTGTGTTGGTGCAGGACACCACATTTGCACTTGTATTAGTGTGGAAAAAACACTTTTTGCACTTGTGTTAGTGTTGAAAAACCACTTTTTGCACTTGTGTTAGTGTTGAAAAATCACTTTTCGCACTTGTGTTGGTGCAGGAAACCACTTTTGCACTTGTATTAGTGTGGAAAAAACACTTTTCGCACTTGTGTTAGTGTTGAAAAACCACTTTTTGCACTTGTGTTAGTGTTGAAAAACCACTTTTCGCACTTGTGTTAGTGTTGAAAAACCACTTTTCGCACTTGTGTTGGTGCAGGAAACCACTTTTGCACTTGTATTAGTGTGGAAAAAACACTTTTTGCACTTGTGTTAGTGTTGAAAAACCACTTTTCGCACTTGTGTTAGTGTTGAAAAACCACTTTTCGCACTTGAGTTAGTGTTGAAAAACCACTTTTCGCACTTGTGTTGGTGCAGGAAACCACTTTTGCACTTGTATTAGTGTGGAAAAAAACACTTTTCGCACTTGTGTTAGTGTTGAAAAACCACTTTTCGCACTTGTGTTAGTGTTGAAAAACCACTTTTCGCACTTGTGTTAGTGTTGAAAAACCACTTTTCGCACTTGTGTTGGTGCAGGAAACCACTTTTGCACTTGTATTAGTGTGGAAAAAACACTTTTCGCACTTGTGTTAGTGTTGAAAAACCACTTTTCGCACTTGTGTTAGTGTTGAAAAACCACTTTTCGCACTTGTGTTGGTGCAGGAAACCACTTTTGCACTTGTATTAGTGGGGAAAAAACACTTTTCGCACTTGTGTTAGTGTTGAAAAACCACTTTTCGCACTTGTGTTGGTGCAGGAAACCACTTTTGCACTTGTATTAGTGTGGAAAAAACACTTTTCGCACTTGTGTTAGTGTTGAAAAACCACTTTTCGCACTTGTGTTAGTGTTGAAAAAACACTTTTCGCACGTGTGTTAGTGTTGAAAAACCACTTTTCGCACTTGTGTTGGTGCAGGAAACCACTTTTGCACTTGTATTAGTGTGGAAAAAACACTTTTCGCACTTGTGTTAGTGTTGAAAAACCACTTTTCGCACTTGTGTTAGTGTTGAAAAACCACTTTTCACACTTGTGTTAGTGTTGAAAAACCACTTTTCGCACTTGTGTTGGTGCAGGAAACCACTTTTGCACTTGTATTAGTGTGGAAAAAACACTTTTTGCACTTGTGATAGTGTTGAAAAACCACTTTTCGCACTTGTGTTAGTGTTGAAAAACCACTTTTCGCACTTGTGTTAGTGTTGAAAAACCACTTTTCGCACTTGTGTTGGTGCAGGAAACCACTTTTGCACTTGTATTAGTGTGGAAAAAACACTTTTTGCACTTGTGATAGTGTTGAAAAACCACTTTTCACACTTGTGTTAGTGTTGAAAAACCACTTTTCGCACTTGTGTTAGTGTTGAAAAACCACTTTTCGCACTTGTGTTGGTGCAGGAAACCACTTTTTCACTTGTATTAGTGTGGAAAAAACACTTTTCGCACTTGTGTTGGTGTTGAAAAACCACTTTTCGCACTTGTGTTAGTGTTGAAAAACCACTTTTCGCACTTGTGTTAGTGTTGAAAAACCACTTTTCGCACTTGTGTTGGTGCAGGAAACCACTTTTGCACTTGTATTAGTGTGGAAAATACACTTTTTG
Organism: Myxine glutinosa; assembly: GCF_964187855.1. Taxonomy (NCBI): domain Eukaryota; kingdom Metazoa; phylum Chordata; class Myxini; order Myxiniformes; family Myxinidae; genus Myxine; species Myxine glutinosa. Next base: position 22,820 of record NW_027618095.1, on the reverse strand, counting down.
CACTTGTGTTAGTGTTGAAAAACCACTTTTCGCACTTGTGTTAGTGTTGAAAAACCACTTTTCGCACTTGTGTTGGTGCAGGAAACCACTTTTGCACTTGTATTAGTGTGGAAAAACACTTTTCGCACTTGTGTTAGTGTTGAAAAATCACTTTTCGCACTTGTGTTAGTGTTGAAAAACCTCTTTTCGCACTTGTGTTGATGCAGGAAACCACTTTTGCACTTGTATTAGTGTGGAAAAAACACTTTTCGCACTTGTGTTAGTGTTGAAAAACCACTTTTCGCACTTGTGTTAGTGTTGAAAAACCACTTTTCGCACTTGTGTTGGTGCAGGAAACCACTTTTGCACTTGTATTAGTGTGGAAAAAACACTTTTCGCACTTGTGTTAGTGTTGAAAAACCACTTTTCGCACTTGTGTTAGTGTTGAAAAACCACTTTTCGCACTTGTGTTAGTGTTGAAAAACCACTTTTCGCACTTGTGTTGGTGCAGGAAACCACATTTGCACTTGTATTAGTGTGGAAAAAACACTTTTTGCACTTGTGATAGTGTTGAAGAACCACTTTTGGCACTTGTGTTAGTGTTGAAAAACCACTTTTCGCACTTGTGTTAGTGTTGAAAAACCACTTTTCGCACTTGTGTTGGTGCAGGAAACCACATTTGCACTTGTATTAGTGTGGAAAAAACACTTTTCGCACTTGTGTTAGTGTTGAAAAACCACTTTTGGCACTTGTGTTAGTGTTGAAAAACCACTTTTCGCACTTGTGTTAGTGTTGAAAAACCACTTTTCGCACTTGTGTTGGTGCAGGACACCACATTTGCACTTGTATTAGTGTGGAAAAAACACTTTTTGCACTTGTGTTAGTGTTGAAAAACCACTTTTTGCACTTGTGTTAGTGTTGAAAAATCACTTTTCGCACTTGTGTTGGTGCAGGAAACCACTTTTGCACTTGTATTAGTGTGGAAAAAACACTTTTCGCACTTGTGTTAGTGTTGAAAAACCACTTTTCGCACTTGTGTTAGTGTTGAAAAACCACTTTTCGCACTTGTGTTAGTGTTGAAAAACCACTTTTCGCACTTGTGTTGGTGCAGGAAACCACTTTTGCACTTGTATTAGTGTGGAAAAAACACTTTTTGCACTTGTGTTAGTGTTGAAAAACCACTTTTCGCACTTGTGTTAGTGTTGAAAAACCACTTTTCGCACTTGAGTTAGTGTTGAAAAACCACTTTTCGCACTTGTGTTGGTGCAGGAAACCACTTTTGCACTTGTATTAGTGTGGAAAAAACACTTTTCGCACTTGTGTTAGTGTTGAAAAACCACTTTTCGCACTTGTGTTAGTGTTGAAAAACCACTTTTCGCACTTGTGTTAGTGTTGAAAAACCACTTTTCGCACTTGTGTTGGTGCAGGAAACCACTTTTGCACTTGTATTAGTGTGGAAAAAACACTTTTCGCACTTGTGTTAGTGTTGAAAAACCACTTTTCGCACTTGTGTTAGTGTTGAAAAACCACTTTTCGCACTTGTGTTGGTGCAGGAAACCACTTTTGCACTTGTATTAGTGTGGAAAAAACACTTTTCGCACTTGTGTTAGTGTTGAAAAACCACTTTTCGTACTTGTGTTAGTGTTGAAAAACCACTTTTCGCACTTGTGTTGGTGCAGGAAACCACTTTTGCACTTGTATTAGTGTGGAAAAAACACTTTTCGCACTTGTGTTAGTGTTGAAAAACCACTTTTTGCACTTGAGTTAGTGTTGAAAAACCACTTTTTGCACTTGTGATAGTGTTGAAAAACCACTTTTCGCACTTGTGTTAGTGTTGAAAAACCACTTTTCGCACTTGTGTTAGTGTGGAAAAAACACTTTTCGCACTTGTGTTAGTGTTGAAAAACCACTTTTCGCACTTGTGTTGGTGCAGGAAACCACTTTTGCACTTGTATTAGTGTGGAAAAAACACTTTTCGCACTTGTGTTAGTGTTGAAAAACCACTTTTCGCACTTGTGTTAGTGTTGAAAAAACACTTTTCGCACTTGTGTTAGTGTTGAAAAACCACTTTTCGCACTTGTGTTGGTGCAGGAAACCACTTTTGCACTTGTACTAGTGTGGAAAAAACACTTTTTGCACTTGTGATAGTGTTGAAAAACCACTTTTCGCACTTGTGTTGGTGCAGGAAACCACTTTTGCACTTGTATTAGTGTGGAAAAAACACTTTTCGCACTTGTGTTAGTGTTGAAAAACCACTTTTCGCACTTGTGTTAATGTTGAAAAACCACTTTTCGCACTTGTGTTAGTGTTGAAAAACCACTTTTCGCACTTGTGTTGGTGCAGGAAACCACTTTTGCACTTGTATTAGTGTGGAAAAAACACTTTTCGCACTTGTTTTAGTGTTGAAAAACCACTTTTGGCACTTGTGTTAGTGTTGAAAAACCACTTTTCGCACTAGTGTTGGTGCAGGAAACCACTTTTGCACTTGTATTAGTGTGGAAAAAACACTTTTCGCACTTGTGTTAGTGTTGAAAAACCACTTTTCGTACTTGTGTTAGTGTTGAAAAACCACTTTTCGCACTTGTGTTGGTGCAGGAAACCACTTTTGCACTTGTATTAGTGTGGAAAAAACACTTTTCGCACTTGTGTTAGTGTTGAAAAACCACTTTTCGCACTTGTGTTAGTGTTGAAAAACCACTTTTCGCACTTGTGTTAGTGTTGAAAAACCACTTTTCGCACTTGTGTTGGTGCAGGAAACCACTTTTGCACTTGTATTAGTGTGGAAAAAACACTTTTCGCACTTGTGTTAGTGTTGAAAAACCACTTTTCGCACTTGAGTTAGTGTTGAAAAACCACTTTTTGCACTTGTGATAGTGTTGAAAAACCACTTTTCACACTTGTGTTAGTGTTGAAAAACGACTTTTCGCACTTGTGTTAGTGTTGAAAAACCACTTTTCACACTTGTGTTGGTGCAGGAAACCACTTTTGCACTTGTATTAGTGTGGAAAAAACACTTTTCGAACTTGTGTTGGTGTTGAAAAACCACTTTTCGCACTTGTGTTAGTGTTGAAAAACCACTTTTTGCACTTGTGTTAGTGCAGGAAACCACTTTTGCACTTGTATTAGTGTGGAAAAAACACTTTTTGCACTTGTGATAGTGTTGAAAAACCACTTTTCGCACTTGTGTTAGTGTTGAAAAACCACTTTTCGCACTTGTGTTAGTGTTGAAAAACCACTTTTCGCACTTGTGTTGGTGCAGGAAACCACTTTTGCACTTGTATTAGTGTGGAAAAAACACTTTTCGCACTTGTGTTAGTGTTGAAAAACCACTTTTCGCACTTGTGTTAGTGTTGAAAAACCACTTTTCGCACTTGTGTTGGTGCAGGAAACCACTTTTGCACTTGTATTAGTGTGGAAAAAACACTTTTCGCACTTGTGTTAGTGTTGAAAAACCACTTTTCGCACTTGAGTTAGTGTTGAAAAACCACTTTTTGCACTTGTGATAGTGTTGAAAAACCACTTTTCACACTTGTGTTAGTGTTGAAAAACGACTTTTCGCACTTGTGTTAGTGTTGAAAAACCACTTTTCACACTTGTGTTGGTGCAGGAAACCACTTTTGCACTTGTATTAGTGTGGAAAAAACACTTTTCGAACTTGTGTTGGTGTTGAAAAACCACTTTTCGCACTTGTGTTAGTGTTGAAAAACCACTTTTTGCACTTGTGTTAGTGCAGGAAACCACTTTTGCACTTGTATTAGTGTGGAAAAAACACTTTTTGCACTTGTGATAGTGTTGAAAAACCACTTTTCGCACTTGTGTTAGTGTTGAAAAACCACTTTTCGCACTTGTGTTAGTGTTGAAAAACCACTTTTCGCACTTGTGTTGGTGCAGGAAACCACTTTTGCACTTGTATTAGTGTGGAAAAAACACTTTTCGCACTTGTGTTAGTGTTGAAAAACCACTTTTCGCACTTGTGTTAGTGTTGAAAAACCACTTTTTGCACTTGTGATAGTGTTGAAAAACCACTTTTCGCACTTGTGTTAATGTTGAAAAACCACTTTTTGCACTTGTGTTAGTGTTGAAAAACCACTTTTCGCACTTGTGTTAGTGTTGAAAAACCACTTTTCGCACTTGTGTTCGTGTTGAAAAACCACTTTTCGCACTTGTGTTGGTGCAGGAAACCACTTTTGCACTTGTATTAGTGTGGAAAAACACTTTTCGCACTTGTGTTAGTGTTGAAAAACCACTTTTCGCACTTGTGTTAGTGTTGAAAAACCACTTTTCGCACTTGTGTTAGTGTGGAAAAAACACTTTTCGCACTTGTGATAGTGTTGAAAAACCACTTTTCGCACTTGTGTTGGTGCAGGAAACCACTTTTGCACTTGTATTAGTGTGGAAAAAACACTTTTTGCACTTGTGACAGTGTTGAAAAACCACTTTTCGCACTTGTGTTAATGTTGAAAAACCACTTTTCGCACTTGGGTTGGTGCAGGAAACCACTTTTGCACTTGTATTAGTGTGGAAAAAACACTTTTCGCACTTGTGTTAGTGTTGAAAAACCACTTTTTGCACTTGTGTTAGTGTTGAAAAACCACTTTTCGCACTTATGTTGGTGCAGGAAACCACTTTTGCACTTGTATTAGTGTGGAAAAAACACTTTTTGCACTTGTGATAGTGTTGAAAAACCACTTTTCGCACTTGTGTTAGTGTTGAAAAACCACTTTTCGCACTTGTGTTAGTGTTGAAAAACCACTTTTCGCACTTGTGTTGGTGCAGGAAACCACTTTTGCACTTGTATTAGTGTGGAAAAAACACTTTTTGCACTTGTGATAGTGTTGAAAAACCACTTTTCACACTTGTGTTAGTGTTGAAAAACCACTTTTCGCACCTGTGTTGGTGTTGAAAAACCACTTTACGCACTTGTGTTGGTGCAGGAAACCACTTTTTCACTTGTATTAGTGTGGAAAAAACACTTTTCGCACTTGTGTTGGTGTTGAAAAACCACTTTTCGCACTTGTGTTAGTGTTGAAAAACCACTTTTCGCACTTGTGTTAGTGTTGAAAAAACACTTTTCGCACTTGTGTTGGTGTGGAAAAACACTTTTCGCACTTGTGTTAGTGTTGAAAAATCACTTTTCGCACTTGTGTTAGTGTTGAAAAACCTCTTTTCGAACTTGTGTTGGTGCAGGAAACCACTTTTGCACTTGTATTAGTGTGGAAAAAACACTTTTCGCACTTGTGTTAGTGTTTAAAAACCACTTTTCACAGTTGTGTTAGTGTTGAAAAACCACTTTTCGCACTTGTGTTAGTGTTGAAAAACCACTTTTCGCACTTGTGTTGGTGCAGGAAACCACTTTTGCACTTGTATTAGTGTGGAAAAAACACTTTTCGCACTTGTGTTAGTGTTGAAAAACCACTTTTCGCACTTGTGTTAGTGTTGAAAAATCACTTTTCGCACTTGTGTTAGTGTTGAAAAACCACTTTTCGCACTTGTGTTGGTGCAGGAAACCACATTTGCACTTGTATTAGTGTGGAAAAAACACTTTTTGCACTTGTGATAGTGTTGAAAAACCACTTTTGGCACTTGTGTTAGTGTTGAAAAACCACTTTTCGCACTTGTGTTAGTGTTGAAAAACCACTTTTCGCACTTGTGTTGGTGCAGGACACCACATTTGCACTTGTATTAGTGTGGAAAAAACACTTTTTGCACTTGTGTTAGTGTTGAAAAACCACTTTTTGCACTTGTGTTAGTGTTGAAAAATCACTTTTCGCACTTGTGTTGGTGCAGGAAACCACTTTTGCACTTGTATTAGTGTGGAAAAAACACTTTTCGCACTTGTGTTAGTGTTGAAAAACCACTTTTCGCACTTGTGTTAGTGTTGAAAAACCACTTTTCGCACTTGTGTTAGTGTTGAAAAACCACTTTTCGCACTTGTGTTGGTGCAGGAAACCACTTTTGCACTTGTATTAGTGTGGAAAAAACACTTTTTGCACTTGTGTTAGTGTTGAAAAACCACTTTTCGCACTTGTGTTAGTGTTGAAAAACCACTTTTCGCACTTGAGTTAGTGTTGAAAAACCACTTTTCGCACTTGTGTTGGTGCAGGAAACCACTTTTGCACTTGTATTAGTGTGGAAAAAACACTTTTCGCACTTGTGTTAGTGTTGAAAAACCACTTTTCGCACTTGTGTTAGTGTTGAAAAACCACTTTTCGCACTTGTGTTAGTGTTGAAAAACCACTTTTCGCACTTGTGTTGGTGCAGGAAACCACTTTTGCACTTGTATTAGTGTGGAAAAAACACTTTTCGCACTTGTGTTAGTGTTGAAAAACCACTTTTCGCACTTGTGTTAGTGTTGAAAAACCACTTTTCGCACTTGTGTTGGTGCAGGAAACCACTTTTGCACTTGTATTAGTGTGGAAAAAACACTTTTCGCACTTGTGTTAGTGTTGAAAAACCACTTTTCGCACTTGTGTTGGTGCAGGAAACCACTTTTGCACTTGTATTAGTGTGGAAAAAACACTTTTCGCACTTGTGTTAGTGTTGAAAAACCACTTTTCGCACTTGTGTTAGTGTTGAAAAAACACTTTTCGCACGTGTGTTAGTGTTGAAAAACCACTTTTCGCACTTGTGTTGGTGCAGGAAACCACTTTTGCACTTGGATTAGTGTGGAAAAAACACTTTTCGCACTTGTGTTAGTGTTGAAAAACCACTTTTCGCACTTGTGTTAGTGTTGAAAAACCACTTTTCACACTTGTGTTAGTGTTGAAAAACCACTTTTCGCACTTGTGTTGGTGCAGGAAACTACTTTTGCACTTGTATTAGTGTGGAAAAAACACTTTTTGCACTTGTGATAGTGTTGAAAAACCACTTTTCGCACTTGTGTTAGTGTTGAAAAACCACTTTTCGCACTTGTGTTAGTGTTGAAAAACCACTTTTCGCACTTGTGTTGGTGCAGGAAACCACTTTTGCACTTGTATTAGTGTGGAAAAAACACTTTTTGCACTTGTGATAGTGTTGAAAAACCACTTTTCACACTTGTGTTAGTGTTGAAAAACCACTTTTCGCACTTGTGTTAGTGTTGAAAAACCACTTTTCGCACTTGTGTTGGTGCAGGAAACCACTTTTTCACTTGTATTAGTGTGGAAAAAACACTTTTCGCACTTGTGTTGGTGTTGAAAAACCACTTTTCGCACTTGTGTTGGTGTTGAAAAACCACTTTTCGCACTTGTGTTAGTGTTGAAAAACCACTTTTCGCACTTGTGTTAGTGTTGAAAAACCACTTTTCGCACTTGTGTTGGTGCAGGAAACCACTTTTGCACTTGTATTAGTGTGGAAAAAACACTTTTTGCACTTGTGTTAGTGTTGAAAAACCACTTTTCGCACTTGTGTTAGTGTTGAAAAACCACTTTTCGCACTTGTGTTGGTGCAGGAAACCACTTTTGCACTTGTATTAGTGTGGAAAAACACTTTTCGCACTTGTGTTAGTGTTGAAAAATCACTTTTCGCACTTGTGTTAGTGTTGAAAAACCTCTTTTCGCACTTGTGTTGATGCAGGAAACCACTTTTGCACTTGTATTAGTGTGGAAAAAACACTTTTCGCACTTGTGTTAGTGTTGAAAAACCACTTTTCGCAGTTGTGTTAGTGTTGAAAAACCACTTTTCGCACTTGTGTTAGTGTTGAAAAACCACTTTTCGCACTTGTGTTGGTGCAGGAAACCACTTTTGCACTTGTATTAGTGTGGAAAAAACACTTTTCGCACTTGTGTTAGTGTTTGAAAAACCACTTTTCGCACTTGTGTTAGTGTTGAAAAACCACTTTTCGCACTTGTGTTAGTGTTGAAAAACCACTTTTTGCACTTGTGTTGGTGCAGGAAACCACATTTGCACTTGTATTAGTGTGGAAAAACACTTTTTGCACTTGTGATAGTGTTGAAAAACACTTTTGGCACTTGTGTTAGTGTTGAAAAACCACTTTTCGCACTTGTGTTAGTGTTGAAAAACCACTTTTCGCACTTGTGTTGGTGCAGGAAACCACATTTGCACTTGTATTAGTGTGGAAAAAACACTTTTTGCACTTGTGTTAGTGTTGAAAAACCACTTTTCGCACTTGTGTTAGTGTTGAAAAACCACTTTTCGCACTTGTGTTGGTGCAGGAAACCACTTTTGCACTTGTATTAGTGTGGAAAAAACACTTTTCGCACTTGTGTTAGTGTTGAAAACCACTTTTCGCACTTGTGTTAGTGTTGAAAAACCACTTTTTGAACTTGTGTTAGTGTTGGAAAAACACTTTTCGCACTTATGTTGGTGCAGGAAACCACTTTTGCACTTGTATTAGTGTGGAAAAAACACTTTTTGCACTTGTGATAGTGTTGAAAAACCACTTTTCGCACTTGTGTTAGTGTTGAAAAACCACTTTTCGCACTTGTGTTAGTGTTGAAAAACCACTTTTCGCACTTGTGTTGGTGCAGGAAACCACTTTTGCACTTGTATTAGTGTGGAAAAAACACTTTTTGCACTTGTGATAGTGTTGAAAAACCACTTTTCACACTTGTGTTAGTGTTGAAAAACCACTTTTCGCACTTGTGTTGGTGTTGAAAACCACTTTTCGCACGTGTGTTGGTGCAGGAAACCACTTTTTCACTTGTATTAGTGTGGAAAAAACACTTTTCGCACTTGTGTTGGTGTTGAAAAACCACTTTTCGCACTTGTGTTAGTGTTGAAAAACCACTTTTCGCACTTGTGTTAGTGTTGAAAAACCACTTTTCGCACTTGTGTTGGTGTGGAAAAACACTTTTCGCACTTGTGTTAGTGTTGAAAAATCACTTTTCGCACTTGTGTTAGTGTTGAAAAACCTCTTTTCGAACTTGTGTTGGTGCAGGAAAACCACTTTTGCACTTGTATTAGTGTGGAAAAAACACTTTTCGCACTTGTGTTAGTGTTGAAAAACCACTTTTCGCAGTTGTGTTAGTGTTGAAAAACCACTTTTCGCACTTGTGTTAGTGTTGAAAAACCACTTTTCGCACTTGTGTTGGTGCAGGAAACCACTTTTGCACTTGTATTAGTGTGCAAAAAACACTTTTCGCACTTGTGTTAGTGTTGAAAAACCACTTTTCGCACTTGTGTTAGTGTTGAAAAACCACTTTTCGCACTTGTGTTAGTGTTGAAAAACCACTTTTTGCACTTGTGTTGGTGCAGGAAACCACATTTGCACTTGTATTAGTGTGGAAAAACACTTTTTGCACTTGTGATAGTGTTGAAAAACCACTTTTGGCACTTGTGTTAGTGTTGAAAAACCACTTTTCGCACTTGTGTTAGTGTTGAAAAACCACTTTTCGCACTTGTGTTGGTGCAGGAGAACCACATTTGCACTTGTATTAGTGTGGAAAAAACACTTTTTGCACTTGTGTTAGTGTTGAAAAACCACTTTTCGCACTTGTGTTAGTGTTGAAAAACCACTTTTCGCACTTGTGTTGGTGCAGGAAACCACTTTTGCACTTGTATTAGTGTGGAAAAAACACTTTTCGCACTTGTGTTAGTGTTGAAAAACCACTTTTCGCACTTGTGTTAGTGTTGAAAAAACCACTTTTTGCACTTGTGTTAGTGTTGAAAAACCACTTTCGCACTTATGTTGGTGCAGGAAACCACTTTTGCACTTGTATTAGTGTGGAAAAAACACTTTTTGCACTTGTGATAGTGTTGAAAAACCACTTTTCGCACTTGTGTTAGTGTTGAAAAACACTTTTCGCACTTGTGTTAGTGTTGAAAAACCACTTTTCGCACTTGTGTTGGTGCAGGAAACCACTTTTGCACTTGTATTAGTGTGGAAAAAACACTTTTTGCACTTGTGATAGTGTTGAAAAACCACTTTTCACACTTGTGTTAGTGTTGAAAAACCACTTTTCGCACTTGTGTTGGTGTTGAAAAACCACTTTTCGCACTTGTGTTGGTGCAGGAAACCACTTTTTCACTTGTATTAGTGTGGAAAAAAACACTTTTCGCACTTGTGTTGGTGTTGAAAAACCACTTTTCGCACTTGTGTTAGTGTTGAAAAACCACTTTTCGCACTTGTGTTAGTGTTGAAAAACCACTTTTCGCACTTGTGTTGGTGTGGAAAAACACTTTTCGCACTTGTGTTAGTGTTGAAAAATCACTTTTCGCACTTGTGTTAGTGTTGAAAAACTCTCTTCGAACTTGTGTTGGTGCAGGAAACCACTTTTGCACTTGTATTAGTGTGGAAAAAACACTTTTCGCACTTGTGTTAGTGTTGAAAAACCACTTTTCGCAGTTGTGTTAGTGTTGAAAAACCACTTTTCGCACTTGTGTTAGTGTTGAAAAACCACTTTTCGCACTTGTGTTGGTGCAGGAAACCACTTTTGCACTTGTATTAGTGTGGAAAAAACACTTTTCGCACTTGTGTTAGTGTTGAAAAACCACTTTTCGCACTTGTGTTAGTGTTGAAAAATCACTTTTCGCACTTGTGTTAGTGTTGAAAAACCACTTTTCGCACTTGTGTTGGTGCAGGAAACCACATTTGCACTTGTATTAGTGTGGAAAAAACACTTTTTGCACTTGTGATAGTGTTGAAAAACCACTTTTGGCACTTGTGTTAGTGTTGAAAAACCACTTTTCGCACTTGTGTTAGTGTTGAAAAACCACTTTTCGCACTTGTGTTGGTGCAGGACACCACATTTGCACTTGTATTAGTGTGGAAAAAACACTTTTTGCACTTGTGTTAGTGTTGAAAAACCACTTTTTGCACTTGTGTTAGTGTTGAAAAATCACTTTTCGCACTTGTGTTGGTGCAGGAAACCACTTTTGCACTTGTATTAGTGTGGAAAAAACACTTTTCGCACTTGTGTTAGTGTTGAAAAACCACTTTTCGCACTTGTGTTAGTGTTGAAAAACCACTTTTCGCACTTGTGTTAGTGTTGAAAAACCACTTTTCGCACTTGTGTTGGTGCAGGAAACCACTTTTGCACTTGTAGTATTAGTGTGGAAAAAACACTTTTTGCACTTGTGTTAGTGTTGAAAAACCACTTTTCGCACTTGTGTTAGTGTTGAAAAACCACTTTTCGCACTTGAGTTAGTGTTGAAAAACCACTTTTCGCACTTGTGTTGGTGCAGGAAACCACTTTTGCACTTGTATTAGTGTGGAAAAAACACTTTTCGCACTTGTGTTAGTGTTGAAAAACCACTTTTCGCACTTGTGTTAGTGTTGAAAAACCACTTTTCGCACTTGTGTTAGTGTTGAAAAACCACTTTTCGCACTTGTGTTGGTGCAGGAAACCACTTTTGCACTTGTATTAGTGTGGAAAAAACACTTTTCGCACTTGTGTTAGTGTTGAAAAACCACTTTTCGCACTTGTGTTAGTGTTGAAAAACCACTTTTCGCACTTGTGTTGGTGCAGGAAACCACTTTTGCACTTGTATTAGTGTGGAAAAAACACTTTTCGCACTTGTGTTAGTGTTGAAAAACCACTTTTCGCACTTGTGTTGGTGCAGGAAACCACTTTTGCACTTGTATTAGTGTGGAAAAAACACTTTTCGCACTTGTGTTAGTGTTGAAAAACCACTTTTCGCACTTGTGTTAGTGTTGAAAAAACAATTTTCGCACGTGTGTTAGTGTTGAAAAACCACTTTTCGCACTTGTGTTGGTGCAGGAAACCACTTTTGCACTTGTATTAGTGTGGAAAAAACACTTTTCGCACTTGTGTTAGTGTTGAAAAACCACTTTTCGCACTTGTGTTAGTGTTGAAAAACCACTTTTCACACTTGTGTTAGTGTTGAAAAACCACTTTTCGCACTTGTGTTGGTGCAGGAAACCACTTTTGCACTTGTATTAGTGTGGAAAAAACACTTTTTGCACTTGTGATAGTGTTGAAAAACCACTTTTCGCACTTGTGTTAGTGTTGAAAAACCACTTTTCGCACTTGTGTTAGTGTTGAAAAACCACTTTTCGCACTTGTGTTGGTGCAGGAAACCACTTTTGCACTTGTATTAGTGTGGAAAAAACACTTTCTAGCACTAGTCGACTAGTGCTGAAAAGTGTTTTTTCCACACTAATACAAGTGCAAAAGTGGTTTCCTGCACCAACACAAGTGCGAAAAGTGGTTTTTCAACACTAACACAAGTGCGAAAAGTGGTTTTTCAACACTAACACAAGTGCGAAAAGTGGTTTTTCAACACTATCACAAGTGCAAAAAGTGTTTTTTCCACACTAATACAAGTGCAAAAGTGGTTTCCTGCACCAACACAAGTGCGAAAAGTGGTTTTTCAACACTAACACAAGTGTGAAAAGTGGTTTTTCAACACTAACACAAGTGCGAAAAGTGGTTTTTCAACACTAACACAAGTGCGAAAAGTGTTTTTTCCACACTAATACAAGTGCAAAAGTGGTTTCCTGCACCAACACAAGTGCGAAAAGTGGTTTTTCAACACTAACACACGTGCGAAAATTGTTTTTTCAACACTAACACAAGTGCGAAAAGTGGTTTTTCAACACTAACACAAGTGCGAAAAGTGTTTTTTCCACACTAATACAAGTGCAAAAGTGGTTTCCTGCACCAACACAAGTGCGAAAAGTGGTTTTTTCAACACTAACACAAGTGCGAAAAGTGTTTTTTCCACACTAATACAAGTGCAAAAGTGGTTTCCTGCACCAACACAAGTGCGAAAAGTGGTTTTTCAACACTAACACAAGTGCGAAAAGTGGTTTTTCAACACTAACACAAGTGCGAAAAGTGTTTTTTCCACACTAATACAAGTGCAAAAGTGGTTTCCTGCACCAACACAAGTGCGAAAAGTGGTTTTTCAACACTAACACAAGTGCGAAAAGTGGTTTTTCAACACTAACACAAGTGCGAAAAGTGGTTTTTTCAACACTAACACAAGTGCGAAAAGTGTTTTTTCCACACTAATACAAGTGCAAAAGTGGTTTCCTGCACCAACACAAGTGCGAAAAGTGGTTTTTCAACACTAACTCAAGTGCGAAAAGTGGTTTTTTCAACACTAACACAAGTGCGAAAAGTGGTTTTTCAACACTAACACAAGTGCAAAAAGTGTTTTTTCCACACTAATACAAGTGCAAAAGTGGTTTCCTGCACCAACACAAGTGCGAAAAGTGGTTTTTCAACACTAACACAAGTGCGAAAAGTGGTTTTTCAACACTAACACAAGTGCGAAAAGTGGTTTTTCAACACTAACACAAGTGCGAAAAGTGTTTTTTCCACACTAATACAAGTGCAAAAGTGGTTTCCTGCACCAACACAAGTGCGAAAAGTGATTTTTCAACACTAACACAAGTGCAAAAAGTGGTTTTTCAACACTAACACAAGTGCAAAAAGTGTTTTTTTCCACACTAATACAAGTGCAAATGTGGTGTCCTGCACCAACACAAGTGCGGAAAAGTGGTTTTTCAACACTAACACAAGTGCGAAAAGTGGTTTTTCAACACTAACACAAGTGCCAAAAGTGGTTTTTCAACACTATCACAAGTGCAAAAAGTGTTTTTTCCACACTAATACAAGTGCAAATGTGGTTTCCTGCACCAACACAAGTGCGAAAAGTGGTTTTTCAACACTAACCACAAGTGCGAAAAGTGATTTTCAACACTAACACAAGTGCGAAAAGTGGTTTTTCAACACTAACACAAGTGCGAAAAGTGTTTTTTCCACACTAATACAAGTGCAAAAGTGGTTTCCTGCACCAACACAAGTGCGAAAAGTGGTTTTTCAACACTAACACAAGTGCGAAAAGTGGTTTTTCAACACTAACACAACTGCGAAAAGTGGTTTTTCAACACTAACACAAGTGCGAAAAGTGTTTTTTTCCACACTAATACAAGTGCAAAAGTGGTTTCCTGCACCAACACAAGTTCGAAAAGAGGTTTTTCAACACTAACACAAGTGCGAAAAGTGATTTTTCAACACTAACACAAGTGCGAAAAGTGTTTTTCCACACCAACACAAGTGCGAAAAGTGGTTTTTCAACACTAACACAAGTGCGAAAAGTGGTTTTTCAACACTAACACAAGTGCGAAAAGTGGTTTTTCAACACCAACACAAGTGCGAAAAAGTGTTTTTTCCACACTAATACAAGTGAAAAAGTGGTTTCCTGCACCAACACAAGTGCGAAAAGTGGTTTTTCAACACCAACACAAGTGCGAAAAGTGGTTTTTCAACACTAACACAAGTGTGAAAAGTGGTTTTTCAACACTATCACAAGTGCAAAAAGTGTTTTTTTCCACACTAATACAAGTGCAAAAGTGGTTTCCTGCACCAACACAAGTGCGAAAAGTGGTTTTTCAACACTAACACAAGTGCGAAAAGTGGTTTTTCAACACTAACACAAGTGCGAAAAGTGGTTTTTCAACACTATCACAAGTGCAAAAAAGTGTTTTTTCCACACTAATACAAGTGCAAAAGTGGTTTCCTGCACCAACATAAGTGCGAAAAGTGGTTTTTCAACACTAACACAAGTGCAAAAAGTGGTTTTTCAACACTAACACAAGTGCGAAAAGTGGTTTTTCAACACTAACACAAGTGCGAAAAGTGTTTTTTCCACACTAATACAAGTGCAAAAGTGGTTTCCTGCACCAACACAAGTGCGAAAAGTGGTTTTTCAACACTAACACAAGTGCGAAAAGTGGTTTTTCAACACTAACACAAGTGCAAAAAGTGTTTTTTTCCACACTAATACAAGTGCAAATGTGGTTTCCTGCACCAACACAAGTGCGAAAAGTGGTTTTTCAACACTAACACAAGTGCGAAAAGTGGTTTTTCAACACTAACACAAGTGCCAAAAGTGGTTTTTCAACACTATCACAAGTGCAAAAAGTGTTTTTCCACACTAATACAAGTGCAAATGTGGTTTCCTGCACCAACACAAGTGCAAAAAGTGGTTTTTCAACACTAACACAAGTGCGAAAAGTGGTTTTTCAACACTAACACAAGTGCGAAAAGTGGTTTTTCAACACTAACACAAGTGCGAAAAGTGTTTTTTGCACACTAATACAAGTGCAAAAGTGGTTTCCTGCACCAACACAAGTGCGAAAAGTGGTTTTTCAACACTAACACAAGTGCGAAAAGTGGTTTTTCAACACTAACACAACTGCGAAAAGTGGTTTTTCAACACTAACACAAGTGCGAAAAGTGTTTTTTCCACACTAATACAAGTGCAAAAGTGGTTTCCTGCACCAACACAAGTTCGAAAAGAGGTTTTTCAACACTAACACAAGTGCGAAAAGTGATTTTTCAACACTAACACAAGTGCGAAAAAGTGTTTTTCCACACCCAACACAAGTGCGAAAAGTGGTTTTTCAACACTAACACAAGTGCGAAAAGTGGTTTTTCAACACTAACACAAGTGCGAAAAGTGGTTTTTCAACACCAACACAAGTGCGAAAAGTGTTTTTTCCACACTAATACAAGTGAAAAAGTGGTTTCCTGCACCAACACACGTGCGAAAAGTGGTTTTTCAACACCAACACAAGTGCGAAAAGTGGTTTTTCAACACTAACACAAGTGTGAAAAGTGGTTTTTCAACACTATCACAAGTGCAAAAAGTGTTTTTTCCACACTAATACAAGTGCAAAAGTGGTTTCCTGCACCAACACAAGTGCGAAAAGTGGTTTTTCAACACTAACACAAGTGCGAAAAGTGGTTTTTCAACACTAACACAAGTGCGAAAAGTGGTTTTTCAACACTATCACAAGTGCAAAAAGTGTTTTTTCCACACTAATACAAGTGCAAAAGTGGTTTCCTGCACCAACATAAGTGCGAAAAGTGGTTTTTCAACACTAACACAAGTGCAAAAAGTGGTTTTTCAACACTAACACAAGTGCGAAAAGTGGTTTTTCAACACTAACACAAGTGCGAAAAGTGTTTTTTCCACACTAATACAAGTGCAAAAGTGGTTTCCTGCACCAACACAAGTGCGAAAAGTGGTTTTTCAACACTAACACAAGTGCGAAAAGTGGTTTTTCAACACTAACACAAGTGCAAAAAGTGTTTTTTCCACACTAATACAAGTGCAAATGTGGTTTCCTGCACCAACACAAGTGCGAAAAGTGGTTTTTCAACACTAACACAAGTGCGAAAAGTGGTTTTTCAACACTAACACAAGTGCCAAAAGTGGTTTTTCAACACTATCACAAGTGCAAAAAGTGTTTTTCCACACTAATACAAGTGCAAATGTGGTTTCCTGCACCAACACAAGTGCAAAAAGTGGTTTTTCAACACTAACACAAGTGCGAAAAGTGGTTTTTCAACACTAACACAAGTGCGAAAAGTGGTTTTTCAACACTAACACAAGTGCGAAAAGTGTTTTTTCCACACTAATACAAGTGCAAAAGTGGTTTCCTGCACCAACACAAGTGCGAAAAGTGGTTTTTCAACACTAACACAAGTGCGAAAAGTGGTTTTTCAACACTAACACAACTGCGAAAAGTGGTTTTTCAACACTAACACAAGTGCGAAAAGTGTTTTTTCCACACTAATACAAGTGCAAAAGTGGTTTCCTGCATCAACACAAGTGCGAAAAGAGGTTTTTCAACACTAACACAAGTGCGAAAAGTGATTTTTCAACACTAACACAAGTGCGAAAAGTGTTTTTCCACACTAATACAAGTGCAAAAGTGGTTTCCTGCACCAACACAAGTGCGAAAAGTGGTTTTTCAACACTAACACAAGTGCGAAAAGTGGTTTTTCAACACTAACACAAGTGCAAAAAGTGTTTTTTTCCACACTAATACAAGTGCAAAAGTGGTTTCCTGCACCAACACAAGTGCGAAAAAGTGGTTTTTCAACACTAACACAAGTGCGAAAAGTGGTTTTTCAACACTAACACAAGTGCGAAAAGTGGTTTTTCAACACCAACACAAGTGCGAAAAGTGGTTTTTCAACACCAACACAAGTGCGAAAAGTGTTTTTTCCACACTAATACAAGTGAAAAAGTGGTTTCCTGCACCAACACAAGTGCGAAAAGTGGTTTTTCAACACTAACACAAGTGCGAAAAGTGGTTTTTCAACACTAACACAAGTGTGAAAAGTGGTTTTCAACACTATCACAAGTGCAAAAAGTGTTTTTTCCACACTAATACAAGTGCAAAAGTGGTTTCCTGCACCAACACAAGTGCGAAAAGTGGTTTTTCAACACTAACACAAGTGCGAAAAGTGGTTTTTCAACACTAACACAAGTGCGAAAAGTGGTTTTTCAACACTATCACAAGTGCAAAAAGTGTTTTTTCCACACTAATACAAGTGCAAAAGTAGTTTCCTGCACCAACACAAGTGCGAAAAGTGGTTTTTCAACACTAACACAAGTGTGAAAAGTGGTTTTTCAACACTAACACAAGTGCGAAAAGTGGTTTTTCAACACTAACACAAGTGCGGAAAAGTGTTTTTTCCACACTAATCCAAGTGCAAAAGTGGTTTCCTGCACCAACACAAGTGCGAAAAGTGGTTTTTCAACACTAACACACGTGCGAAAAGTGTTTTTTCAACACTAACACAAGTGCGAAAAGTGGTTTTTCAACACTAACACAAGTGCGAAAAGTGTTTTTTCCACACTAATACAAGTGCAAAAGTGGTTTCCTGCACCAACACAAGTGCGAAAAGTGGTTTTTCAACACTAACACAAGTGCGAAAAGTGTTTTTTCCACACTAATACAAGTGCAAAAGTGGTTTCCTGCACCAACACAAGTGCGAAAAGTGGTTTTTCAACACTAACACAAGTGCGAAAAGTGGTTTTTCAACACTAACACAAGTGCGAAAAGTGTTTTTTCCACACTAATACAAGTGCAAAAGTGGTTTCCTGCACCAACACAAGTGCGAAAAGTGGTTTTTCAACACTAACACAAGTGCGAAAAGTGGTTTTTCAACACTAACACAAGTGCGAAAAGTGGTTTTTCAACACTAACACAAGTGCGAAAAGTGTTTTTTCCACACTAATACAAGTGCAAAAGTGGTTTCCTGCACCAACACAAGTGCGAAAAGTGGTTTTTCAACACTAACTCAAGTGCGAAAGTGGTTTTTCAACACTAACACAAGTGCGAAAAGTGGTTTTTCAACACTAACACAAGTGCAAAAAGTGTTTTTTCCACACTAATACAAGTGCAAAAGTGGTTTCCTGCACCAACACAAGTGCGAAAAGTGGTTTTTCAACACTAACACAAGTGCGAAAAGTGGTTTTTCAACACTAACACAAGTGCGAAAAGTGGTTTTTCAACACTAACACAAGTGCGAAAAGTGTTTTTTCCACACTAATACAAGTGCAAAAGTGGTTTCCTGCACCAACACAAGTGCGAAAAGTGATTTTTCAACACTAACACAAGTGCAAAAAGTGGTTTTTCAACACTAACACAAGTGCAAAAAGTGTTTTTTCCACACTAATACAAGTGCAAATGTGGTGTCCTGCACCAACACAAGTGCGAAAAGTGGTTTTTCAACACTAACACAAGTGCGAAAAGTGGTTTTTCAACACTAACACAAGTGCCAAAAGTGGTTTTTCAACACTATCACAAGTGCAAAAAGTGTTTTTCCACACTAATACAAGTGCAAATGTGGTTTCCTGCACCAACACAAGTGCGAAAAGTGGTTTTTCAACACTAACACAAGTGCGAAAAGTGATTTTTCAACACTAACACAAGTGCGAAAAGTGGTTTTTCAACACTAACACAAGTGCGAAAAGTGTTTTTTCCACACTAATACAAGTGCAAAAGTGGTTTCCTGCACCAACACAAGTGCGAAAAGTGGTTTTTCAACACTAACACAAGTGCGAAAAGTGGTTTTTCAACACTAACACAACTGTGAAAAGTGGTTTTTTAAACACTAACACAAGTGCGAAAAGTGTTTTTTCCACACTAAATACAAGTGCAAAAGTGGTTTCCTGCACCAACACAAGTTCGAAAAGAGGTTTTTCAACACTAACACAAGTGCGAAAAGTGATTTTTCAACACTAACACAAGTGCGAAAAGTGTTTTTCCACACCAACACAAGTGCGAAAAGTGTTTTTTCAACACTAACACAAGTGCGAAAAGTGGTTTTTCAACACTAACACAAGTGCGAAAAGTGGTTTTTCAACACCAACACAAGTGCGAAAAGTGTTTTTTTCCACACTAATACAAGTGAAAAAGTGGTTTCCTGCACCAACACAAGTGCGTAAAGTGGTTTTTCAACACCAACACAGGTGCGAAAAGTGGTTTTTCAACACTAACACAAGTGTGAAAAGTGGTTTTTCAACACTATCACAAGTGCAAAAAGTGTTTTTTCCACACTAATACAAGTGCAAAAGTGGTTTCCTGCACCAACACAAGTGCGAAAAGTGGTTTTTCAACACTAACACAAGTGCGAAAAGTGGTTTTTCAACACTAACACAAGTGCGAAAAGTGGTTTTTCAACACTATCACAAGTGCAAAAAGTGTTTTTTCCACACTAATACAAGTGCAAAAGTGGTTTCCTGCACCAACATAAGTGCGAAAAGTGGTTTTTCAACACTAACACAAGTGCAAAAAGTGGTTTTTCAACACTAACACAAGTGCGAAAAGTGTTTTTTCCACACTAATACAAGTGCAAAAGTGGTTTCCTGCACCAACCCAAGTGCGAAAAGTGGTTTTTCAACATTAACACAAGTGCGAAAAGTGGTTTTTCAACACTGTCACAAGTGCAAAAAGTGTTTTTTCCACACTAATACAAGTGCAAAAGTGGTTTCCTGCACCAACACAAGTGCGAAAAGTGGTTTTTCAACACTATCACAAGTGCGAAAAGTGTTTTTTCCACACTAACACAAGTGCGAAAAGTGGTTTTTCAACACTAACACAAGTGCGAAAAGTGGTTTTTCAACACTAACACAAGTGCGAAAAGTGTTTTTCCCACACTAATACAAGTGCAAAAGTGGTTTCCTGCACCAACACAAGTGCGAAAAGTGGTTTTTCAACACGAACACAAGTGCGAAAAGTGGTTTTTCAACACTAACACAAGTGCGAAAAGTGGTTTTTTCAACACTAACACAAGTGCAAAAAGTGGTTTTTCAACATTAACACAAGTGCGAAAAGTGGTTTTTCAACACTATCACAAGTGCAAAAAGTGGTTTTTCAACACTAACACAAGTGCGAAAAGTGGTTTTTCAACACTAACACAAGTGCGAAAAGTGTTTTTTCCACACTAATACAAGTGCAAAAGTGGTTTCCTGCACCAACACAAGTGCGAAAAGTGGTTTTTCAACACTAACACAAGTGCGAAAAGTGGTTTTTCAACACTAACACAAGTGCGAAAAGTGGTTTTTCAACACTATCACAAGTGCAAAAAGTGTTTTTTCCACACTAATACAAGTGCAAAAGTGGTTTCCTGCACTAACACAAGTGCAAAAAGTGGTTTTTCAACACTAACACAAGTGCGAAAAGTGGTTTTTCAACACCAACACAAGTTCGAAAAGTGTTTTTTCCACACTAATACAAGTGCAAAAGTGGTTTCCTGCACCCAACACAAGTGTGAAAAGTGGTTTTTCAACACTAACACAAGTGCGAAAAGTCGTTTTTCAACACTAACACAAGTGTGAAAAGTGGTTTTTCAACACTATCACAAGTGCAAAAAGTGGTTTTTCAACACTAACTCAAGTGCGAAAAGTGGTTTTTCAACACTAACACAAGTGCGAAAAGTGTTTTTTCCACACTAATACAAGTGCAAAAGTGGTTTCCTGCACCAACACAAGTGCGAAAAGTGGTTTTTCAACACTAACACAAGTGCGAAAAGTGGTTTTTCAACACTAACACAAGTGCGAAAAGTGTTTTTTCCACACTAATACAAGTGCAAAAAGTGGTTTCCTGCACCAACACAAGTGCGAAAAGTGGTTTTTCAACACTAACACAAGTGCGAAAAGTGGTTTTTCAACACTAACACAAGTGCGAAAAGTGGTTTTTCAACACTATCACAAGTGCAAAAAGTGTTTTTTCCACACTAATACAAGTGCAAAAGTGGTTTCCTGCACTAACACAAGTGCAAAAAGTGGTTTTCAACACTAACACAAGTGCGAAAAGTGGTTTTTCAACACCAACACAAGTTCGAAAAGTGTTTTTTCCACACTAATACAAGTGCAAAAGTGGTTTCCTGCACCAACACAAGTGTGAAAAGTGGTTTTTCAACACTAACACAAGTGCGAAAAGTCGTTTTTCAACACTAACACAAGTGTGAAAAGTGGTTTTTCAACACTATCACAAGTGCAAAAAGTGGTTTTTCAACACTAACTCAAGTGCGAAAAGTGTTTTTCAACACTAACACAAGTGCGAAAAGTGTTTTTTCCACACTAATACAAGTGCAAAAGTGGTTTCCTGCACCAACACAAGTGCGAAAAGTGGTTTTTCAACACTAACACAAGTGCGAAAAGTGGTTTTTCAACACTAACACAAGTGCGAAAAGTGGTTTTTCAACACTAACACAAGTGCGAAAAGTGTTTTTTCCACACTAATACAAGTGCAAAAGTGGTTTCCTGCACCAACACAAGTGCGAAAAGTGGTTTTTCAACACTAACACAAGTACGAAAAGTGGTTTTTCAACACTAACACAAGTGCGAAAAGTGTTTTTTCCACACTAATACAAGTGCAAAAGTGGTTTCCTGCACCAACACTAGTGCGAAAAGTGGTTTTTCAACACTAACACAAGTGCCAAAAGTGGTTTTTCAACACTAAAAACAAGTGCGAAAAGTGTTTTTTCCACACTAATACAAGTGCAAAAGTGGTTTCCTGCACCAACACAAGTGCGAAAAGTGGTTTTTCAACACTAACACAAGTGCGAAAAGTGGTTTTTCAACATTAACACAAGTGCGAAAAGTGGTTTTTCAACACTAACACAAGTGCGAAAAGTGTTTTTTCCACACTAATACAAGTGCAAAAGTGGTTTCCTGCACCAACACAAGTGCGAAAAGTGGTTTTTCAACACTATCACAAGTGCAAAAAGTGTTTTTTCCACACTAGTACAAGTGCAAAAGTGGTTTCCTGCACCAACACAAGTGCGAAAAGTGGTTTTTCAACACTAACACAAGTGCGAAAAGTGTTTTTTCAACACTAACACAAGTGCGAAAAGTGGTTTTTCAACACTAACACAAGTGCGAAAAGTGTTTTTTCCACACTAATACAAGTGCAAAAGTGGTTTCCTGCACCAACACAAGTGCGAAAAGTGGTTTTTCAACACTAACACAAGTGCGAAAAGTGTTTTTTCCACACTAACACAAGTGCGAAAAGTGGTTTTTCAACACTAACACAAGTGCGAAAAGTGGTTTTTTCAACACTATCACAAGTGCAAAAAGTGGTTTTTCAACACTAACTCAAGTGCAAAAAGTGGTTTTTCAACACTAACACAAGTGCGAAAAGTGTTTTTTCCACACTAATACAAGTGCAAAAGTGGTTTCCTGCACCAACACAAGTGCGAAAAGTGGTTTTCAACACTAACACAAGTACGAAAAGTGGTTTTTCAACACTAACACAAGTGCGAAAAGTGTTTTTTCCACACTAATACAAGTGCAAAAGTGGTTTCCTGCACCAACACAAGTGCGAAAAGTGGTTTTTCAACACTAACACAAGTGCGAAAAGTGGTTTTTCAACACTAACACAAGTGCGAAAAGTGTTTTTTCCACACTAATACAAGTGCAAAAGTGGTTTCCTGCACCAACACAAGTGCGAAAAGTGGTTTTTCAACACTAACACAAGTGCGAAAAGTGGTTTTTCAACACTAACACAAGTGCGAAAAGTGGTTTTTCAACACTAACACAAGTGCGAAAAGTGTTTTTTCCACACTAATACAAGTGCAAAAGTGGTTTCCTGCACCAACACAAGTGCGAAAAGTGGTTTTTTC